>NW_027532409.1:1679202-1735829 GCF_008692635.1 Crocuta crocuta
TAACATTGAATTAAAATACATTGAATTAAAATGATAAAAAATATATTTGACCAAACCCAGATTTGTCTCCAATTTCCCTATTATAAATTATACATTTATAAAAACATGTGTGTTGTGTGTGGCTATATTTATATATATAATCACTTCTGCCATAGTCTGCCATATATATTTTTTATAACAGATGATAGATAGATAGATAGATAGATAGATAGATATAAAATAAAAAGGAAGGTGGTTGAGTCAAAGGGTAAGGAAAGCTTAAGTGTTGGGGCTCCTGGGTGGCTCAGTTGGTTAAACATCTGACTCTTGATTTCGGCTCAGGTCATGATCCTGGGGTTGTGGGATAGAGCCCTGCTTTGGGTCCGTCTGGAGCCTGCTTAAGATTCTCTCTCCCTCTGCCCCTCCCCCACTCATGCATACATGTGCTCACTCTCTCTTTCAAAAAAAAAAAAAGGTTTAAGTTCTGGTCATTTTCCCACCAACAGTGAATAAAAGTGACCATTTCCCCATATTCTGACAAATAATAACTACTGGCATTTTTCATTTGTTCAGTAGAATGGGCAAAACATGAATTATTAAATCTGTAGCCTATCGGGGCGCCTGGGTGGCTTAGTCGGTTAAGCGTCCGACTTTCGCTTGGGTCATGATCTCGCGGTTCGTGGATTCGAGCCCCGCGTCGGGCTCTGTGCTGACTGCCGGCTCAGAGCCTGGAGCCTGTTTCAGTCTGTGACTCCCTCTCTCTCTGACCCTCCCCTGCTCACGCTGTCTCTCTCTCTCCTAGAAATAAATAAAACATTAAAAAAAAAAATTAAAAAAAAAATCTGTAGCCTATCTGAATATCACCCCAAGGCCTCTGTTCATACTGGAGAGAAACTCAGAATACCCTGTGTAACGTTCCGCCTCTTCACTCCGCGGCCAGGTTACTTAAGCTCTCTATGGTCGCCAGTCCACAGAACGGTTCCCAATGATCCCTACCTCCTGGTGCTCACGTCCTTGTAGAGCCCCCTCCCCTGCTGCATCACAGTTGTTCTGTGTGAGCAATAGAATATGCCACAAGTGACGGTGTGTGGTTTCTGAGACTAGTTCATAAAAAGCCATGTTCCCCTTATTCTTCCTTGGATCATTAGCCTGGAACCCCACTGCCATGTTAAACCAATACTTGGGACCTCTGCAGAGGCCTCGTCGGTACTGTGTGACAAGGAATTAAGGCTTCCTGCCAACAGCCATGTGATGGGCCATCTTGAAAGCAGGTTATCCAGCCCCAGTCAAGCATTCGATGACTGCAGTCCAAGCCAACATCTTGACTGCAACCTTATGAGAGATCCTAAGTTAGAACCACCCAGCCAAGGCACCGCCAGATTCCTGATGTTCAGAAACTGCATGAGATAATAAATGTGTGTCATTTTAAGCCACTAAGTTTTGGGTTAATTTGTTACACAGCAATAGGTGACAAATGCACTCTCTGGGCCTCACTTGCCACACCTGTAAGATAGGAATGATCATAATAATCATGCCCACTTCACAGAGAAAAAAACAGATGAAAGCCTGACCCATGAGCACCAGGGTCTGTCCCCCTCTCTCGATGGGCTGCCCTTGTGACACAGACTGTCAGACCTGACTCACCAGAAAGGAATATTTTGAGTTGCAGTGCCTTTGACCTTTTCCTTTAAAATTCATGTCAAATCAGCTTCTAATTCATTTCCAGACACATAATTCTACGAATGAAGCAGAGAGTGAATTTTGTTGCAATGCATTCCCTGCTGTTTCATTTGATGAAATTACAGAAGCAAATAGTCTAGCTCTTCTGATCTTCAGAAAGCTGCCAAACCCTTCTCTGAATGATCAGGGAGCAGCTAATTGGGACCCACAGTGATGAGCTAGTGTGGACGGCTGAGGAGGGACAGTCTGGCCTTAGAGTAGATACCAATACAGGAAGCCATATCGTGGTTTCCAAGCAACATAGACACATATATCTAAAAGATAAACTTCTCCTACTTTCTCACCTGAGGGGGGTTCCTGGTGAACGGGCTGAGCCCAGTAGTGGAAAGGGAGGGCAGAGGGCAGCCAGACGCCATGAAATCTCCAGGGATGCTGGTCTCCCAGAATCCAACCCTGGAATTCTGAGGCAAGTCCCTGATTTGAGGACACAGGAACATGGGAGTGCTCCTCTTCCCTTGAGGAACCCACACTTTTCCAGGCCAAGCCAGCTTGTAGCCTGAGTGGAGCATCCGTGGAAGCCCAAGCATTTCCTCTTCCCTTCTACAGATAAATTCCTTCCAGACTAGAACTAGCTCTGCTTGCCACTCTGCCATCTGGTGGCCATAGTCAGCAATTGCAGCTTCCCCACGGAACAGCCACCTTCATTCAATGGGATGGAGCGGTCTCCCTCCAGGAACTGCCTGGGCAATTTTGTCTCTCCTTCCAAAACAGTGACCAGGTTCTTTATGTTTAGTTCTCCATATGAAAGAACTTGGGTGGACTGCCAGGGAAGAAATCAGGATGTTTTAAACAGACACCAATCAGAGTCTTTTTGCAACTACTCTTTATTCCCACTGCAAGTCTGAGCCTAGTTTGGAGGCTTTGTCTTGCCGCCAGCCAAGCTTCCTGCTCCCTGAGGACACTTCTTCTGGTAGAAGGAGTGGCTTCTGTCCCTGTATTTGTTCCGTTTTTAATAACTATGTCCAGAGCCATTAATCCCAACAATCTCTCCAATCAAACCCAAGAGGCTCTTGGCTAACATCCTACAGGTGGGCATGAAGACTCAGCTAACCCAGGAAGCCTCATTCCATCCACATAGTACAACAAACAGATCTAGTGCCCCTCTCCCCTTACAGTCTGCAGTAATCAAGCCAAGCCATGGTGGAGAGAAGATAGACGGCCCAACAAACGTGGCAGAAAGAAATGTGAATTACAGAGGTCACTCGTCAGGTCGAGGAAGGACTAGAGCTTCAGAGCTAATGAGCTCTGAGACCATCTCCACACAATGTCTTCAGAGCAAAGACAGAGCGAAAACAGGAACAACCAGAGGAAGGCGCCCCAAGAACCTTTGAATACTGGCCCCCACCGCAGAGGCCACTGTGGGCTCTGGAATAGAGAAGCCTAGATTTTGATTGAAACCTGATTCTGCCACTTACCTCGGTGACCTCACACAAGTCACTTCACTTCTCTGAGCCCCAGTTTCCTCCTTTATGGAATGGGTATGAACCCTCTGCTGCACTGTTGTAGGGAGGAGCAAATGAAGCTGGATGTGAATGTACCTAGCCAGGGGGCCACGCCCCAGGAAATACTCCTTACACACTGCCCTTCTTCACCCTATCTGCATTTCAGGCAACACAGAACACATCGCTGGGGGGAGGAACTCTAAATATCCTTCTTTCAGAACCAAGAAAAAAAAAATGCCTAATTGATTATATGTATCATCTTTTCAGAAGCTGGTTCAATTCAATATGTCTTTATTGAGCGCCTACATAGTAGGAACTCACAGCTCATCAGAGGTAGAAGCAGAATTACCTCCAAACAGGTGGAGGTCATAAGGACAGGTAACATTTATATAGCACTTACTTTATTCCAGGATGTATATTTTATTAATCCTGAAAATAGTCTTTTGAGGTAGGGACCATTATTATCCTCCTAGCCTTACCTATGGGAAAGCTGGAAAATAGATTAAGAAATGTGCCAAAGATCACACAGATAAGAAATAGCAGAAGTGAGGATTAAGGCTGTGTACAATCCACGCACTTAACCACTAAACTATACAGCCACACCAGCCCTGGTAGGCTGTCCACACTTCTCTAAATATGCAATGGCCTTCCACATAGCTGAGCATCCATTTGTACCGTTCCCTGTGCCTAAAAATCCCCTATCCCTGACTGCCTGTCAAAAATTCTCATTCTAAGGGCACCTGGGTGGCTCAGTCGGTTGATCCTCTGACTCTTGATTTCGGTTCAGATCATGATTCCAGGGTTGTGGGATCAGGCTCCCTGCTGGGTGTGGAGCCTGCTTAAGATTCCCTCCCTGTCTCTTCCCCCCGTCCCTCTCCCCCACTCATGTGCTCTCTCTACAAATAAAAAATAAAATCAATAAAATAAAAATAAAATAACCAACAGGTTTTTTTTAATTCTCATTCTACTTTTAAGAAACAGAAAATATGGGGGGGAGGGGGGAGATGGGCATGGAGGAGGGCACTTGTGGGGATGAGCACTGGGTGTTATATGGAAACCAACTTGACAATAAATTATTTGTAAAAAAATAAAAAATTTTAAAAAATTAAAAAAAAAAAAAGAAACAGAAAATATGTCCTTCGGTGTGAAGCCTCTGGGCCCCATGACACAGCACACACCCTTCCTGACCCAGTATTGTAAATACCAGGTTGGTTCCTGACCCCCTAAGAGCACTGGGCACTCCAGAGGACAGGAGTCTTCTCTTATTCAACCTGGGTCCCGATTCAGTAAATGGGTGTTAAGTGAACATGTGAGTTCCTCCTGACTCAAGATACCTGCACCAGTCTGACAACCACCCCAGAGGTCACGGGGACCATGGTTTTCTGGTTTGTTCCACGTACCCAAGGCGGATCCTGAAGTGATTAGGTCTTAAAGACTTTGTACACAGCCTTGCCCATCTTGAGTACTGTTTGAGTCGATGCAGGGACAGATTAGGCTTTGATCTCACCTAATTTTCAAGAATGAATCACTAAAAATCTGATTTTGGACAGAGGGCCTGGAAGCTGGAACTCATGCCAAGGGGCCCCAGATCAGGGCCACATTACGATTTTCATGGGCCTTAAGCTCTTTTGCCTTCCCAGTCTCTTCTTCGATAAAATAGTATTTAAAAATGCATAACTGTGTTGGCATAAAGATGAAAAAATTCAGGCTGGATTCATTATTTCATACTTATTATTATATTATTTCTGATTTTTAAAATATATTAAAATTGAAACATTTTTGGAAGCCCCTACAAATATTATAGGCTCTAGACACAATGCCTAGTGGGTAAGTCCACCCAACCTAGACGCCAGAGGCCAGAGGCCATCTCTCTGAGAGCATTCAATTTTTCAAGAAAAGAACACCTATTTTGTTGCTTGGCCTTTGTGAGTCAGGCTAGAGGTGCTGATGTTCCTAAACACAAAACTTATTTGATTCCTACTTTCAGCCACACGCCTCCTTCTCACCCTTTGCTGTAGCTGACATCTTCAGGGCTCATGGACTCAAGCAGCAGCTTCCGCAGGCCCCATCCACCATCTCCTTCCCATCTACTAGAACTTTCTTGAAATCTCTTACCCACCAGTGACCTTTCTCCCATTCTTTGAATAATTGGACTTTGTTTTTCCTTTTTCATTTGTATAATGAGGCTCCAGAAGGGAAAAGAGATGAATACATATCAAGAATCCACCATCTTCAGGGATGCCTAAATGGCTAAGTCGGTTGAGCAGCGAACTTCGACTCAGGTCATGATCTCGCTCATGGGTTCGAGCCCTGCGTCAGGCTCTGTGCTGACAGCTCAGAACCTGGAGCCTGCTTCGGATTCTGTGTCTCCCTCTCTCTCTCTGTCCCTCCTCTGTCTCTCTCAAAATAATAAAAGGTTAAAATTTTTTTAAAAGGAAAAAGAATCCACCATCTTTAGCCAGAAGTCCATCCACATTATAGCATTTAGAATGCTTTCAGCTGCATGTAACAGAAAAAGCAGCTCAAGCTGTCCTGTTAAATAAGGAAACTCGGGGGTTTGGGTAAAAAGGAGATGAAATGGGCTCCAGAGACAGCTCACCTACTGCTGCAGCTGCGTTCCTCCCTAATCCCCTAGGCCAGGCCCATGTCTGTATGTTATTTTGAGGCTATTGGCTCCATGAAGGCAAAAGCCTGTAGCAATTCCCAGCTACGTGCCCACACTATAACCCAGATAGTGATTCCCAGTCATCAGAAAATGCCAAAGCCTCAGAGACGCAGCCAAAATGGCAGCCCCCTCTACAAAGGAAAGCAAAGATCAGAAGGGGACGGGCTGGCCTCACAACCTAAGTCAGAGTGAGGCATGTGTTTTCTGGGCACCTGGAGAATGTCATTTAAAGATCTGCCTTTGGAGGGGAAGGCGCCGGGGTGGTTGTCGGTTAAGCCTCCTACTTGGGCTCAGGTCATGATCTCGCAGCCCATGAATTTGAGCCCTGCGTCAGGCTATGTGCTGACAGCTCAGAGCCTGGAGCCTGCTTTGGATTCTGTGTCTCCCTCTTTCTCTGCCCCCTTTGCCACTTGCACTCTGTCTCTCTCTCTCTCTCTCAAAAATAAATAATAAAACATTTAAAAAAATTTAAAGACCTTCCTTTGGGGCACTTGGGCCATTTGGGAAGAACCAGGACCCTAAAAGACCTCTGTCTGCTCAAGTAGATACAAGAGAGATTCGGTGAGATGAGTCAACTGTCAGGCATCCTGCTGATGGGGAAGGATGGAGAGACCTGGAGAGTGAAGCAGGACCCGAGGCCTCCAACGATGGCCCCCCCAAACATGTCCACATCCCCGTCCCCAGAACCTGTGAATGTTACCTTAGATGGCATGACGTGGGTCCCAGTGAATCCCTCATTTTATAGAAGATGAAACAGAAACACAGAGTACAGGTGACTCGCCCATGGTCATACTGCTAGAAATGTCATCATTTGCTGAGAGCCACCCCTAGAAATGGCCCATCCTTGTCTGAAGAAGGAGAAAGAAGAGGTGGGGAGCCAGGGGAGGAAGAAAAAAATTCCAATTTAAGGTGGAAAGAAATGGACCCTCACCGAGGGAGCACAGGGTCCGTCCATGCTGGCTTTAGGGTCTAGGATTCTGCCTCTCACTCAACAGGGGTGATGGCTTTCCTTTTCTGAGACTTAGTTTCTTTCACAGAAGCTCGGGCAGACAAAACAGTACGCCTACACGAACGTACATTGTAAATCCAAATCAGCCAGCTTCCCAAGCCGGAGAACACTGACCCCTGGGGCCCGGGTGAGCCACTGAAGGGAGTGGTACGAGGGACAGGCACCGAGGCTAGAGGCCATGTTGTCCTGGAGAAGAGCAGAAAGAGGCCAAGCCAACCTTCAGCCAACTGGCTGAACTTGAGAGGTGAACTGGGTATGGAGCCAAAATGAGAACATAGGGGACCAGAGGCCCAGAAGATCGGGGAAATGGCTGCGGCCTGGAGGAATCTGGAGGAGGCAAAGATTGAGAACAGCTCCCGTTTAGGTGACTCCAGCACAGGCTGGCTGATCTTTCTACCCCTGGCAGAACACATGGCCCCTCAGCACGCCTGCCAGCGCCTGTGCTCAGAAGGCCACTCGACCCTAGTCTCTCTGGAAGTGAGGAAACTCTCCTCTGGCTCCAAGTACTGATGCGCTCATTTCTTCCTTCCTGGATCCGACAGTCATGCAGAGGCCTTTTGGTGGGACAGCTGCCACACCCTGAGGCAGGCAAGAAGGAAGGAGCTGTGGGACTGGGGTGGGGGGGGGCTGCCTAGCTGGGGGTTTCCTGAGCTGCCATCACTACTGTCCTGGGAACAACCCAGCAGAGGCAGATTCGCGATGCGGATGGAACAGCGCGCGCCCGGCTCATTCTGCTGAGGTGTTCGGAACCACACAATATGCCTGATTGAAAGGCTCTTTTAGAAGCTTAATTTTTCTAACATTAAAGAATTAAATCAATAATGTCCCCATTTCAGCCTCTCTGTGATTATGTCCTTTGTATCCTTCCTGTTTGCTATATAGTAACAAGCTTTCTAAAAATTACCATCTATGTCATCTGTACCAAAGGGAATCAAAGGAAAAGGGAAAGAGAAAGAGAAAGAACCTAACAGTCAGATGAACACCTACCGTGCACCAGGGCCGTTATGTCCATTATCTTTGGTTGTCCTCAGCACAACCCCAAAAGGAAGGTGTGGTCATAATCCTCATCTTATAAATTAGGAACCTGAGGCTCAGAGAGACTTCTCCAGGGTCACGCACAAAAGAGCAGAGGCTGGATTGGAACTCTCTGGTCTGTTGGGTTCTAAACCCACCCTCCTGCATTGCTGTCTTTGTTAATCGTCCACTGAGAGAGCCCCCACCCAACAACAGGACCGCTCGGTGCCATGGACCTCCCTCTGGCCGGCAGCTCTGCCCTTTGCAGGGATGGTTCACGGAGCTGATGGGAAGGCTCTTTCCTGTTCCCTTGACTTGACTCCTCAGATTCTGCTGGGCCTCCTGATGGCCCCAAGGATGGAAGGAGGAGCCCCAGATTTCCTACCTACAGAGAGTCAGGGGCAACAGCCTGAGAAGTAGGATTTGAAAAGTGCACGGTCCCCAATCTAGGACCAAAAGTGAGGTGGCTGTCACAGGGTTCAAATCTTAGGAAAAGCAGTATCTTAGGACTGACTGACCTGCTGTGAAATTGGAGGCAGGAACCTTAACTGAGAAATGCATCTTTGCTGCTTTCTAGCTGCGAGACCTTAAGTGAGCCACTTTTCTCTTTCTTTTTTTTTTTTCATGTTTATTTATCTGGTCTGAGAGAGAGACTATGTGAGCGAGCAGGGGAGGGGCAGAGATGGAGAGAGAGAGAACCCAAGCAGGCTCCACGTTCAGGGCGGAGCCCGACACAGGGCTCATTCTCACAACCACAACCGTGAGCTCATGACCTGAGCTGAAATCAAGAGTCAGATGCTTAAGGGGCGCCTGGGTGGCTTAGTCGGTTAAGCGTCTGACTTTCGCTTAGGTCATGATCTCGCGGTTCGTGGGTTCAAGCCCCGCGTCAGGCTCTGTGCTGACTGCCAGCTCAGAGCCTGGAGCCTGTTTCAGTCTGTGACTCCCTCTCTCTCTGACCCTCCCCTGCTCACACTGTCTCTCTCTCTCTCTCCTAGAAATAAAAAAAAATAAAAAAAAAAAATTAAAAAAAAAAAAGAGTCAGATGCTTAACCCACTAAGCCCCCCAGGTGCCCCCACTTTTCTGAGCCAATGTCCTCATCAATAAAATAAAACTATCTTCCATAGGGGTTGGAGTGGGTAAATTATAGGTTGTACAGAAGAGTTTCTGGACTTTTTCTGTGGTGCCCACAAACGAAGCCAACGCCCTCTGGAGGACAGGGAAGAACACAAGAGAAACTCAACAGTCAGTGTCCTGGGTGAGGTTTCCCGTGCCTTGAATTACGCGGCCACGGACACTCAAACTTAAGGCATAATAACAACTTAGATCAATTCACTCACGACACTCGAGGAGGAGACCCAGGCATGAGCATTTCTGCAAGCTCCCTAGGTAATTGCAATGTGCATCCAGGTTAGGCACCACTGCTTCCCATCCTCCCCACCCCAACCCCCGCGGGGGCCTACCTTAGAGAAGCAGTCTCCCTGTTGCACCTCGCTGAGCCCAGCCAGGCACAATGATGCACTCCCCTGCACTGATTGGGAAACCTAATTGCCTTAAGGTTCTGTGCAGAGCCAGCCGGGACTTAATCATTCCGTTCACATCAAAATATTTACTCCAAACAGTCATTACCACCTGGAAGGGGCTTGCAGGTAACCAAGGAAGAGGGGGTGAGGAAGGCAGCAGAGTTCAGCACGCCCTTATAAGAGAAGCAGGCTGTTTGCAAAGGCTGCTGTCCCCAGCATCCAATGCTCAACTATCCCCCCACCCCCTGAGAGATTACTTGAGTTAAGTGTTTGCACTTTAATGCTCCAAGGCCCGAATCATTCAATTCTGCCTGGCGCAGGTGCTGAGGCTTGGTAACATACGGTAAAAGATTTGCATAAAGTGAGTGATTTGCATAGAGTGGAAAATTTGCATGCAGTAAATAGCTAAGGGGAGGATAAAATTATGGCCTAGAAATGGCCTAAAATAATGTGTTAATTTGTAGCCCTAGCGTAATCTGAATGCTTCTCTGAAAAGTATGTGGCTGCCTTCAAAAAGAGAGCTACCCAGTTCCTGGCAATCACAGCTTGTGTCCTGAGAGGCTGCTGGGACCACAGATGATGGGACACAAAGGTAAGTGAGCCCATGAATGTCCCCCAGGCCAGGTGCCCAACCCTTTCCGCATCGCCACCCCTCCCACCTCAGCCCTGTCCACCACCCCTCCCACCTCAGCCCTATCCATGCACTTTGTTCAGGCCCAGATGGGTGCCTTGGTGGCTCAGTTGGTTGAGGGTCAAACTTTTGGTTTTGGTTCAGGGCATGATCTCCCGTTTGTGAGTTGGAGGCCTGCATCGGGCTCTATGCTGACAGCATGGAGTCGGCTTGGGATTCTTCTCTCCCTCTCTCTCTGCCCCTCACCTGCTTGCTGCCTCACTCACGCTCTCTATCTCTCCCTCAAAATAAATAAACTTAAAAATAAAAAAAGAGGTACTTCTCCCGTTAGGGCAGGAGATGAATCCAATTCAGCTGTAACCCCCAGCCTCCAGTACAGGGTACGGCAGTGTTGGAAATGTTCTCAGCTCCAGGTAACAGAAATCCCAACCAACAATGGCATGAACCATGAGAACACTTATTGTTTCCTTGAGAAGTTCAGAAGTGGATTGGAGAAGTGATTCAATGTTTCCAAGAACCAAGTCTCCTGGAATCCTTCCACTTATCTCCTGACATTAGGATGGCTTCAACAAGTCAACACTTCCTCACCAGACTCACAGGACAAGGCACAAAGCAAGAGCCAAGCCAACTCGCAACTAAATGGCTCCTCTGTCTTCCCGGAGAGGCAGTTTCCCAGAAGCCCCAGCAGACATCCCTTTATGCCATTCACCAGAGCTGAGTCACATCATCCACTTCCACACCAATCACTATCAAACGGTAAGAGAGCCTGACGCTGGGCTCATTGTTGTCAGAACAAAATCAAGACTCTGCTAGCAGGGAAGAATCAGAGAAAGCTAGAAAGGTAGAAAGCCAATGATATCTACCAGTGACAATAAATGTCTGCTAATGAAGAGGTGAAACAGCCGCTTATGGGACCTGAGTGTCTCTTCTCTCTCTCCCCAAGCCCAAATCCAAGTACCAGGATGTTATCACTACGTGGTGCAGGAACACAGCCCAGTGTGAAGCATGATGAAGCAAGCATGGAGAGGGAGAGCTCGTAGGGTTGAGTTCCGTTACCCATCAGCAGCATGGAATTTGGGAAACAGATGAGAGGCAGCTGTAGGAATTCAATCAGGAGACAGCGCGAGTCTGTTCTAGCATGCTGGCCTAAAGGAGGTTGCCATGAACCAAGATAATAATGGTAACGTTGAAAATTAACAATTATAGAGCACTTACCATGTGGCAAGCACTTCTTCCGGACCATCAGTTTTCTTTTTTAATTTTTCTAGTTGTTTTCGGTTTTTGTTTTTCTTTTTTCCTCACTTTAGTAGATTTGCTTTCAGAGTACGAAAGCAATTCTGGTCATTATGACAAGCCAATTAATATAAAAGTGTATAAGTAAATAGCAATGGTATCTCTCTCCCCATCAAACTAACCACTGTGAACAGTTTAGTAGATCACTACATTTTCATATATGTGAAAAACACCTTTCAGAGCACCTGAGTAGCTCAGTCGTTTAAGCGTCCAACTCTTGATTCTGGCTCAGGTCATGATCCCAAGGTTTGTGAGATGGAGCCCCTCGCCAGGCTCTGTGCTGAGAGTGCTGAGCCTTCTTGGAATTCTCTCTTTCTCCCTCTCCCTGCCCCTCCCCCACTCGCACTCTGGAACACATGTGCACTCTCTCTCTCAAAATTAATAAATAAACATTAAATAAAAATACCCTCCCTGCTTTGAGGCTCATGCCTCTACCACTGGGTTATCTTTGGTGCTCCTGCCAGAATCTTGGGAAAATTCAACATTCTTATAGAAGACCCATCCAACCCTCCATTCTCCTTGACTTAAGAATATTTGCCCATGTTCCTTTCTCACTCCATTCCTTAATCCCATGATACCTCTTCTTTGTCCTCACTGATACTCCTTGGCCCCAAGACTCCTACCTTTCTGAAAAAATTACCTCTTCATCTTCCTTCCCTCTTCAGCCTGAACCCCTTGAATCATCCCTTCCTCCACCCGTGCTAACATTTCAACATCTACCCCTTTGTTCTTTGACCCAAGAGAACCTCAACCTTCAGTCAGTTCAACTATCATCTTTCTCCACTCATCCACTCAGGCAACCAAACACAACTGAAAGAAACTGCATCCCTCTGCTTGGGGCCTTCTAGAACCAGATTCCCAACTTCCCGGGGACCATTTACATTGTCGTCATCGCCACGACATGTAAGATTAGAGACATGCACACTCCCAGCCCGTTCTTAGGGTTGGACCCTGAAATGATAACAACAAACAATTTGGGGAGAACTAAAATACTAAAATAATTTGTAATTTTCATAGCTATTGAGTAATTGCCTGTAAATAACTCATTTACTACTATTGTAGCAGAAATGAGATGGAAATGAATTATGCACAAAGTAAGCCAGAATTCCTGTAGTTACTTCACCTTCTTTGTTCCCCTCTTACAAAAGCATAGTGGGATCAAGTGAGTGAGAAAGACATGATAGATAATCTCAAGTCTGCTCTAACTTAAGTAAATCATGTAATACATTGATATTTTTAATGTTATTAATGAAACTCAAATGATGCTGGGCCATTTTTTTCCAGTCTCAGACCAGTATCACACCAGGAAAAAGTATGGTTCTGATTCCCAAGGCACTGAAAGACAAAGGAATCTTTCCTGAAGTTTCCTTAAAGAAATGGAGATGGGAGTTTTATGCACATAGCACAGCAAAGCTTCCTAAAATTCCCTATTTGCCTACTCAAGCAGGTAGGATATTTACATATATGACTGCATTAATGCTCACCATACTATTTCTTCTTCCTGGACATAAGGGAAGACTATTTCTCAGTCTCCTTTGCAGTTAAGTTAGGGCCACATGACTGGTTTTAGTAAATGGAATGTGAACAAATGTGACCCGTGTCACTTCAAAGCCATATATAAGTAAGAGCTAGTGTGCCTCCTAATACCTCTTAGTTTCTTTCCCTCCTGACAGAAGCTGACAATCATGTGTTGGAGTATCTCAGAGAGCCTGGATCCCTGAATCACCAGATGGAGGAGAGCATCCACAGCCTCCATAAAACTTTGCAAGAGCAAAAAATAATTTTTCCTCTCATTAAAATACTCAGATTTGAGGACTGATTTGTTACAGCAGCATAACCTATCCTATCATGACTAATACAGCTATAGATGCAGATGCTCATATGATCCTGAGCAAAAAAAAAAAAAAAAAGGAACCCTTTCTAATAAGAAGTCTAGGAAACATGGCTGGCTCAGTCAGTAGAACATGCAACTCCTGATCTCAGGATTGTGAGTTCAAGCCCCACATTTGGCATAGAGCTTCCCTGAAGAAGAATAAGAATGAAAAGGAGAACAAGAAGAAGAGGAAGGAAGAGAAGGAGTAGAAAGATGAGGAGGAGGAAGAGAAGTCATCTAGAGTCTCTAGAAGTCCTTTATAGTCTCCACAGTGCCCGACAGAATTAGTTTTAATTCAATCTCCACTAGTAATTTATTGGACAAGTTACCCAGCCTCTCTGTATTTCTGATTCCCTGTGTGTTAAATGGAAATAAGAAGAGCACCTGCTTCCCTGGGTTGCTGTGTGAGGACTAAAGAGATAAGACCTTAGCAATTTTACTTTTAGGAATTTATTCTACAGATAAACTCACGCTTGTGTGCAAAGAAATAGATAGAAAGATTTTCACTGTCCTGTTTTCTGTAAGAACAAAGGACTGGGAACAACATAAACATCCCTCAAAAGGACAGTGGTTTAAGAAATTCTGACACGTCCATAAAATGGAATGCCATGTAGCTTTAAAAATAAATAAATAAAATAAATCTGTTTCAGCTAAAATGGGAAAATGGCCAAGGTATATTGTAACATGCAAAAGGCAAGGAGCAATACAAAATGTATGAGATGCAACTATTTTTTATTTGAAGGACATGCCCACATCCAGTGGTTCATGGATTAAAAAATTCTAGAATATATAAGAAACAATGTTTGCTTCTAAGGAGAGAAACAGACAGGTGGGAGAGGGACTTATATTACATATCTTCTTGTGCTGTTTCAATTTCACACTTATCATTTTCAATTAAATAAGTAATAATGTAAATAAAGCACTTATCACTCAGTGCTGATGAGTGTTCAGTATTGTGGTTGATGGTGTTAGTATTTTTTTTAATGTTTACTTATTTATTTTGAGAAAGAGAGAGGGAGGGAGAAAGGGAAGAGGAGGGAAGGGCAGAGAGAGAATCCCAAGCAGGCTCCCTGCTGTCAGTGCAGAGCCCACCTCAGGGCTACATCCACGAACCATGAGATCAGGACCTGAGCCGAAATCAAGAGTCAGATGCTTAACCTACTGAGCCACCCAGGCGCCCCTGTAATGGATTAGTATTCATTTCTTTGGGCTGACGTGACATTTCAGGGGCTCCTGCCATTGGCTCCCTTGAAAGGCCTGTCTCCTGGTTCTTTGCTTTGTCCCCATTTCTCTAAGGAGCATGAGAAACAGGAAACTGTGGGGACCAAGATCCCATTATCAGTCTTCCGCAGAAGTAACATTCCACCTGGACACGTCTGCACGGCCACACAGCCCTGACCGCCTCTCAGAAAAGGTGTGAGGTTCAGCTAAAGGTGCTGGGAATGTGGCAAGGTGACTGCAACAGATGGGGCCCCGCAGCTGCACCCCTGCTGGTGGCTCTCAGAGAAACACCTGTCCTTGAACGGGTGGCCCAGACTCCAGATTTGTGGTCCACGTTGACTGCCATCACTCTGCTGTGCAATCCGCCACGAGGCACCAGCACAGGGAGGGGAGGCTGGACTAGAACCCTTCCTCTCTGGTGTGGCCACCCTGCCGGCCTGGAAGGCACACCAAGGAGATGGTCAGGGTAGTAGGCTGAATAAAGGCCCCCCAAATGTGTCCACATCCTAAACCCTGGAACCTACAGTTGTTACTTCATAGGGCAAAAGGGACTCTTCAGATGTGATTACGTGAAAGCTTTTGAGATGGGGAGATCATCTGGGGTTATCTGGGTGGGCCCAGTGTAATCACAACAGACCTTAGTAAGAGGTTCACAGGAGGCTTAGAGTCCGGGGAGAAAGCCAGGTAAAAATGGGAGCTGGGAGGGGCGCCTGGGTGGCTCAGTCGGCTGAGCGTCCAACGTTGGCTCAGGTCATGATCTCGTGGTTCCTGAGCTTAGGTCCCGCACCCGGCTCCCTGCCGTCAATGCAGAGCCTGCTTCGGATCCTCTGAACCCTTCTCTCTCTGCCCCTCCCCTGCTGGAGCGCATGGCCACACTCTTTCTCCCTCTCTCAAAAATAAACAAATATATTTTTTAAAAAGACCTGGGGCACCTGGATGGCTCAGTCGGTTGGGCAGCTGACTTTAGCTCAGGTCATGATCTCACGGTTTGTGGGTTCAAGCCCCGCGTCTGGCTCTGTGCTGACGAGCTCAGAGCCTGGAGCCTGCTTTGGATTCTGTGTCTTCCTTTCTCTCTGCCCCTCCCCCCGCCCCACGCACTGTCTGTCTCTCAAAATTAAAAAAAGTTTAAAAATAAATAAGAATTAAAATTAAAGTCTCGGACAAACACTAACATACTCAAGGCTGCATCCTGAAGATGACTCTAGTCCCCCCCTTAAAATGCCTGCCTGAGAAAACGCAAGGCTTCCAAAAGAATTGGCCATTTCTTCCAGAGGACAGGCCTCCAGGCTTGGTGGGAGGGGCGGAGCGAACCCAGGTGGTTTTACGTGGACCAAACCCCCTCCCAGTGTTTTATAAATTTTCACTGCCCTGACTGTACTGAGCCCCTGCACACCCACCTCCCTAACTCTTCATTCTGTTTAAAACACCCAGTCACCTCTGCACAAACCAAAGTTGAGTTCAGGTCACACTGGACCCTTCCCTTTTGCAACAATATGTTGCTGCTTAAAATCAGCCCTTTCCCCTTTTAACCAGGGTCCAGCTTTGTTCATCTGTGACACAAGACACCAAGCTAAGTGTTTCCCATGACAGTATCTCATGTGATGCTCACAGGAGCCCTACGAGATAGGATCTGTTGTTACAGATAGGGAAACTGAGGGTCAGAGAAGTCATTTTATGAAGACCTCAGAGCTGGTGCCCAAGAGAGTTTGCAGGCCTACCCACCACATTGTTCTTTTTTTTTTTTTTTTTTTTTTTTTTTTTTTTTTTTTGTACTTTTATTTATTTTTGAGAGACAGAGTGTGAGCAGGGGAGGAGCAGAGAGAGATGGAGACACAGAATCTGAAACAGGCTCCAGGCTCTGAGCTATCAGCACAGAGCCCGACGAGGAGCTTGAACCCATGAACCCGTGAGATCATGACCTGAGCTGAAGTCCGGTGCTTAACCAACTGAGCCACCCAGGTGCCCCACCACCACATTGTTCTTACCATGACCCTGTTGCAGAGAAGACAAAAATCATTCGAATCAGAGAACAACATTCTAGTCCCCACAGTGACATGGCTTCAGGCTCAAAGCAGAGATGGCAGCTGTCCACAGGTGTAGGAGCTCCTGGCCTGTCGTCCATCAGCAGTAGGGGGAAAGGGCTGGTGACCAGGGATTAGGTTTGTAGGGAGCCGGGCTCTGGCCTTCAGCAGCCACATCCTATTCTTCTGAAATCGCACAGCAACTCTGCTCCTCTGCCTCTCAAGTCATCAATTCTGACCCTGGCATCCAGCCACCAGAGTGATTTTACGGCACCGTGGGGCTTTTGTGTGAAACCAGATGTAGGCAGCGGGACAGACGAATGGCTCCCCACCCTCGTGCTATCACCTGGAAGGAATTTGCTTTGCTTCTCTTCTGTGAGACTAGAAATACATTCCAAAGCTCCTGTGGAATCTGTTGGGCAGACTGGGCATGAGCAGCATTGCCAGGTCTGGTCTCTGCTCTGAAGAGATTCACAGCCCTTCCGGGGATTTAACCATTTTAAAAGTGTGGAGAAAGGAGCTCTGTACATGTAATCTGAAGACTAGGGTTTGAATCTTGAACACATCAACTGATCCGAGTCCCAATTTTCATAACTCGAAAATGGTAGCAGTGTCCCCAGAAGCATCTACCTTAACTACTTGGTGTGCCCATGCTTCAGGGACGCACGGAGCAGTCCAAGATCAAGAGGGTGCATTCTTTTTTTTTTTTAATTTATATCTAGGAGAGAGAGAGACAGTGTGAGCAGGGGAGGGTCAGGGAGAGAGGGAGACACAGACTCCGAAAGAGGCTCCAGGCTCTGAGCTGGCAGTCAGCACAGAGCCCGACCCGGGGCTCGAACCCACGAACCGCGAGATCATGACCTAAGCGAAAGTCGGATGCTTAACCGACTAAGCCACCCAGGCGCCCCAAGAGGGTCCATTCTTAACCCAGCAGCCCTTCACAAGCCAAACAGAACCTAGATGTTGAAGGACAGCCACCTTTCTCCCCCCAAAAACAGCGATGTGTCGTATGTCCCCCCAAAAACAGCGATGTGTCGTATGTAAACCTCAATATTTTCCGTAGTTTAATCTCTATGCATTTTAGCTTTGGAGAATAATTTCAAGTTTGAGAGATTCATTTTTTTAAATGCAAATTGGCTTTGACTTGGAAAGAACTGAGATGGAGTTCTGGGGTGGGGCCTCCAATCTTAACGGCATATTTGCATATCAATGGCCTCTTACTTCATTTGCTGCCTTGGCCACCCTCCGAGCTTAGATGGCTCAAGACGAAATGGGAAGATGGAGAAATGCTAGTCGTTCTTCCTTTTCAAAGTTTAAATATAGGAACTGCTTTGAAATAAAAATTTCCCCATGGACTTTTGAAGTCAGACTGAGCAGATAAAATAGATAATATTTTATCAAACTTACCAAGACTGTAAGAGAGTGTGGAATGAATTCTCTCACATTTGCATGAGCAGGCATACCCTTTGGAATTCTCTGGAGGCCATCGGCAGCCGGGTCGTGCGCCCCCAGGTGTTTATTGAGAGCAGCGCGGTGCACCACATGCTGGGGCTTACCAAGATGTCCGATGTGGGCGTCGCCCTTCGGGCAGTGGGGAAGACAGATCCTAAAGAAACACTGAAGGGCTGCAGAAATAAAATGTGTCATACAGGCTAAGGGGGGGTGGGGGTGAGGTGGAATAGAGTGCTCTGAGATAGTGTAACAGGGGAGCCTCCCTGAGGGAAAAAGACTAATGAGCAAAGATGTGAAGGAAGAACACACGTGAGAACACATGTGCAGGTATCCTGGGGAGCCTGGGGGTGGCGGCGCGCGGAGAGAAGTTGTTTGGGGTTTAAGAGACTGAAAAGGGGAACAGTGTGGCTGCAGAGAGCACGGGAAACAATGGTGCACGCAGAGGCCAGGGGACTTGGCAAAGATTTTAGTCTTTGTTGAAAGAGCAATGAGTATCCATTTGTTTCAAAAAAAGAAACAAGCCCCAAATGGGTTCATTTGCCCCCAACCCCCCAACAGCAAACCGAGACTTAATTGCAGTTTCAACCGATCCTGGGAATGTGACCTTATAGCTGTTGATCTGAAATTTTCCTGATCAGAACCAGGGAGCTCTTCTGCATGATAAACAACCCTGCCATACCCATCCCCCCAAAAAAGATGTCCTGACCCGAAACAATCCTTTCTTCCCTTTTGCTAATAACCTCCGTGCCCCACCCTATCTAGGAAAACCTTGTGTTTTGTACAACTCCTCCAAACATCTATTTGCTAGATGAGATGCTGCTCATTCATGAATCGCTTAATAAAGCTAATTACATCTTCAAATTCGCTCGGTTGAAATTTTTTTCTTTAACACTTCGAAGGATTCTAAGGAGGGGATGATGCCATCAGGAAGTTTACATTTTAAAAAGATAACTTGGGGGCGCCTGGGTGGCTTAGTTGGTTAAGCGTCCGACTTTCGCTCGGGTCATGATCTCGCGGTTCGNGGCGTGACTAAGGGGGCGTGGACTGAGGGGCGTGGACTAAAGGGGCGTGAACTAAAGGGGCGTGGACCTAGGGGGCGGTCGCTAAGGGGGCGTGGGCTAGGGGCGGGGCTAAGGGCGTGGTCTCAGGGGCGGGGCTCAGGTGGCGTGGACTGAGGGGTGCTCAGGAGATGGAGACTGAGGCAGTAGATGGATCGGATGGGATTTTAGGTGGTCAAAACCAGACTGGCTACGGGAGGAGGGGAAAGAGAAGCAAGTGTCATGGATGATGCCTGGGTCTAGCTCAAGTATAGAAAGGGGGTGCTGTCGTTCACGGAGATGGTGAGACCAGAGAAAGACCACACCAGGCCTGGGTCCGATGTACAAACTCAGGAGTTAAGTGTTGGACATGCCGGGTACGAGGAACCTTAGAGACAGCCTCGAGAAGAAAACAAGGACTGAGTTTGGGGAAGCAGTCTGCGCTGGAGATGGACACGTGAGAGCCCTCCAAGCCTTGGGATGAGTTGGGATTGGATCTTGTCAGAGAGTGAGAAGACAGGAGAAGCTTCGGGCAAATCCCAACATTCCTGCTCTGAAAGCCCCTCCACCCTGGGCCCACACAGCTCTTCTGCGTGATGCATTGCAGCCTATCTGTTCCGCACTGCTGATGTACTTTGTCCCTTTTCCAACCCAAACCTTTCATCAGCACATCATCTGCGTAGTTTTGATACAGGGAAACTGAAGGGACTGCTTTTTCCTCCTTTTCCTGCTTCTATGCCTGCTGGGACCTGCACCCCTACCTTACGCATGCCTTATAGTACTGATGATGTATTCCTTCTTGTAAAGGTTAAGGAGTTAATTTCTTTGGAGGCTTCCAGCATAACAGATAACATCTAAGGAGCGACTGGGCAGAGTTGTCATGAACATTTTCCACGACCACTGACTCCGGACACCCTGAGGCCAAGACCCTGGTTCCATGGCATGAGTCACTTGTGGAGGACATCTATCTGAGCACATCTTTGTTTTGACCAGTCCCTAGATGCCTGAGAGGACATGTATATCTGACCACCATCCTCACTAAAAATCCCAGACCCCAAGCAAAAGATTCACTCTTCTATCCTTTCTGAGTCTCTCAGATGCTTTGTCTGTATCTGCTCTATCTCTGTATCTTCAGTAAACTCTTCTCTCACTTCCTCTCAGCTCATGTTTGACTTCTGTCCTCTGCAAAACCAAGGACTCTCTTGGCTCCTCCTGCGGGACCCTCTCTGAGTCCTCTGAACCCAGCCAGCCTGCATCAGTTTGTGTTCTTGCCAAGGATGTATAACCTGAATTGAACTGTGAGGAAACAATCAGACAAATCCAGATCATGGGATAATACACAAGACAAGTAGCCTGGGGCACCTTCCAAAGCATCAATAAGCAAAAAAAAAATTTTTTTTTTGCTTCCAAAGCAAAAAAAATAAAATAAATCCAGGATCTAGATTAAAGGAGGAGGGAAAAATGACAATCAAATGTAATATGTATCTTCGATTAGATCAGAAGTCTAAAGAAAAAAATATTTGGGGGACACTAGGGAAGTAAATATGGTATATTAGAGAATATTTATCATATCAATGCTAAGTTTCTTAGGTGTGGAGTTATGTGGGAAGATATCCTGGTTCTCACAAAGTGTATGCTACATAGTGTTTAGGGATATTATGTCTGTAACTTTCAACTGTTTGGGGAAAAAATTTTTAGTATACGTAAAAAGAGAAACAAGCAAATATTGGAATATATTAACAAACTGGAGAGTGTAAGTGAAGGTTTCATGAGTATCTGTTGCACTACTCTAGTAAATTTTAATTTTTATATGCCTTCAAATAAATAGAGAACTTGCAACGACTTCTGAGGCCAACTACCCAGACTTGGGCCAAACTTTACAAGGGCACAGCACTTCGTAAGACTGCCTTCACTTCAGGCACTGGCCACGAGTCTGGGGGTCTTCAGGCCACCCTCACATCTGACCAGCTGGCTACAAATTCAGGAGCCCCCACCACCTAGGATTTGGTAACTCACTAGAACATCCCACAGAACTCGGGAAAGTGCTATACTCACAAGTAGTTTTATATAGCAAAAGGATGCGAATCAGAACCAGTCAAAAGATGAAGCATAAAGGGGAAGGGGGCTTGGGGAGCATCCGTTCTTCTCTCCCCCTGGAGTCAGGACCTGCTATCCTCTCACACACTGATGTGTGATGATACAGAATATGGCCAACCAGGGAGGTTCACCCAAACTTCAATGTCCAGAGTTTTATTGAGGTTTCATTACAAACCCACACCCCACCCCTTCTCCCTAGTAGTCATTCCGATGTCAGAGAGCTCAAGGCCCCAACTCTCTAATCAGCTTTGCTCTTTCTGGCTTGGCCCATCCCCGTGTAAGTCATCTCATCAGTATAAATCCTCAGGGCCCACCATGGATAACAAAGACTCTCGTTCCTCAGGAAATTCTAAGGATTTTAGAGGTTATCCCCCAGGAAGGGGACAAGGGCCACCAGCCACATTCTTTTTAACACAGAAATAAGACAAAATATACTTAAACACAAATCTTTTTTTTTTTTTTAATTCTATCAAGTACCACAGTAAATAGGCCTAGAGCATTTGAATCAAAAACCATCAGACTCCAGGGACATTGTCTACACTCCATTCAGTTTCCTACAGCAGCACAGTCTGTTTGCATCTTGAGTTTAAAGAGGCCACTTAGAAGTCTCCACAGTTCCCATCTCAAAGGCATTAAGAGAACTCATTTCACTTTTCTGCATGGGGTCAGCTGCAAACAGTAAATACACAGTTGTATGGGAGGGAGGAAATAATTTACATTTGTTGCCCAGAACTCCCCAATTCAATTTAATATGCCAAATTCTCAGGATAATCACAGCCTATACTGCTTCAATCAAATCGGATCTTTCTAACTATCCGACTCAAACGGGGAAGTAAGAATTTCATAAGCAGTGTGAAAAATCACTGTATAATTGTAAATTAGAACCGTAATCAGTCCTCTGGCCCCTGGGCCTTCTTCATCACTAGGCTGGGAACCAAAATGACTTACTGTGAATGTATCTGGAGAAGAGCTCAAAGGCACGGGGCAGAGAGAGCTGCCTTGTTCACAGAGCGAGTTGTGAGAGCAAAGGGAATGTGCATAAAACATGGAAAAAAGGAGGCTTGTTATCCAGCAAATAGAGGCTCTAGAAGCATCCGTATTTGCACTGTAACTAGTTTGTTTTAAAAATATGAAAATGATACATGAACAGTAAAACGGTACAGCAGGAATCACATTCGAAACGTTTAGGGGCACCAGAGTGGCTCAGTCAGTTAAGCATCTGTCTTTGGCTCAGGTCATGATCTCATGGTTCATGAGTTCAAGCCCCGCATCAGGCTCTGTGCTGACAGCTTGGAGCTTGGAGCCTGGAGCCTGCTTCAGATTCTGTGTGTGTCTCTCTCTCTGCCCCTCTCCCAGCTCATGCACTGTCTCTCTCTCTCTGTGTCTTTCTCTGTCAAAAATAAATAAACATTAAAAAATATTTATTTAACAAATGAGGTGCCTGACTGGGTCAGTCAGTGGACAGTGTGTCTCTTTCAGGGTTGTGAGTTCAAGCCCCACAATGGGTATAGAGTTTACTCAAAAACAAACAAACAAAAAACATGTTTAACAACTCTGTCAAGAAGGGCATAGACCAGTCAGAACAAAACCCACTAAATAGCAGTCTGGATATACAACAAATATTTCAGGTGCCTGGGTGGCTCAGTTGGTTGGGCATCCAGCTCCTGATTTCAGCTCAGGTCATGATTTGTGGTTCGTGGGATCAAGCCTCACATTAGGCTCTGCATTGATGTCATGGAGCCTGCTTGGGATTCTCTCTCTCCCTCTCTCAAAATAAATAAATAAACATTAAAAAAAATGTTCATCCCAGAATCCCAGCTCTACTCTCCAGAGGGAAGCACTGTTAATTTCTTGAAACTTGTTCCAGAGGGGCACCTGGGTGCCTCAGTCAGCTGAGTGTCCAACTTTGGCTCAGATCATGGTCTCCAGGTTTGTGAGTTCAAGTCCCACATTGGATGTGGAGCCTGCTTTGGATCCTCTGTACCCCTCTCTCTCTGCCACCCCCCCCACTCATATTCTCACTTTCAAAAATAAACATACATTTTTTAAAAAGTTAAAAACAAAAACCTTGTTCCAGAAATGTTTTATACATCTATCAGCATATCTGTGCACTTAGTGTATCCTTTTTTGTATAGATCCCTGTTTTTGAAAACACCCATACTCTTCTGTAGCATAATTTTTCCTTTTCTTTAAAAAAATTTTTTTACTGTTTATTTATTTTTGAGAAAGAGCACAAGTGGGGGAGGGGCAGAGAGAGACACACACACCCACAAATCCATAGCAGGCTCCAGGCTCTGAGCTATCAGCACAGAGCCAGATGCAGGGCTCAAACCCACAAACCGTGAGATCATGACCTGAGCTGAAGTCATACACTTAACTGACTGAGCCATCCAGGCGCTCTCATACTTTTTTCTTTTAATAATCCACCTCAGACAGCTTTCTACATCTGTGTGAGTAGAGTTATCTCGTTTTTGTGAGGCTTGAACAATGCTGACAGGGAGCAAATTTTACCACCCCAAGATATGCCTCTTTGGCATCCTGGTTATTTTAAGCTGGTTATTTTTTTAAGCTTTATTTTTATTTATTTTTAGAGAGAGAGATAGTGCAAGAGTATGAGCAGGGTAGGGGCAGAGAGAGAGGGAGAGAGATTCCCAATACGACTCCGCACTGTCAGCACCAATCCAGACGTAGGGCTCAGTCTCACAAACTGTTGAGATCATGACCTGAGCTGAAATCAAGAGTCGAGACACTTAACCGAATGAGCCACCCAGGTGCCCCTGAAGCTGGTTATTTTTAAGAAACTGCAGACACAGAGAAGCTCTAAAAATGGAGTCAAAGTTACCCTTTTGTAAGAGACATACACATGTAGAAGGGAAATCTCCCGTTATAAGGGTGTCTCCCTTGATGGACCAGGAAGTTGGGGATGAATCTAAATCTCTAGAAACTATTATAAATGGAAAAGGCATGGACTTAAATCTGTATAACATCCCTACCTTTGTCCACTCTGTTTTTCTTGGTGACCTCCCACAGCTGACTCCCCGTCCCCAGCACCTTCTTTTGCCTTTAACTGAAGATGGTGTTTAAGATGCTGGCTTCAGGCATTTCAGCAAATTACTATTTTCCTGATGGATAACAGGAGGTGTATATGATTAATTTTTTTTTCATTTTTCTCCTGTTAGCTTGTCCTATGCCAACTATGCCAATTTAATTATTAGACCAGCCAAAGAACTTAGAAGAATTGAGGGAATTTTTTTTTCTCTATTCAAAGTGTGGTCTGTTGGCACAAAAAAAGACACATACCAATGGAATAGAATAGAGAACTCAGAATTGGACCCACAAATGTATGGCCAACTAATCTTTGACAAATGGGAAAGCGTATCCAATGGAGAAAAGACAGCTTCTTTAACAGATGGTGCTGGGAGAACTGGACAGCAACAGGCAAAAGAATAAGACTAGACCACTTTCTCACACCATACACAAAAAATAAATTCAAAATGGATAAAGGACCTGAATATGAGACAGGAAACCATCAAAACCCTAGAGGAGAAAGCAGGAAACAACCTCCTTGACCTCAACCACAGCAATTTCTTACTTGACACATCCCCAAAGGCAAGGGAATCAAGAGCAAAATATGAACTATTGGGCTCTCATCAAGATACAAAGCTTCTGCACGGCAAAGGAAACAATCCATAAAACTAATAGGCAACTGACAGAATGGGAAAAGATAGTTGCAAATGACATATCAGATAAAGGACTAGTATCCAAAATCTATAAGGAACTCACCAAACTCCACACCTGGAAAACAAATAATCCAGTGAAGAAATGGGCAGAAGACATGAACAGACACTTCTCCAAAGAGGACATCCAGATGGCCAACAGACACATGAAATGATGCTCAGCGTCCCTCCTCATCAGGGAAATACAAGTCAAAACCACACTGAGATAACACCTCCCGCCGGTCAGAGTGGCTAAAATGAACAAATCAGGAGACTATAGATGCTGGCGAGGATGTGGAGAAACGGGCACCCTCCTACACTGTTGGTGGGAATGTAAACTGGTGCAGCCCCTCTGGAAAACAGTGTGGAGGTTCCTCAAAAATTAACAATAAAACTCCCCTATGACCCAGCACTAGCACTGCTAGGAATTTACCGAAGGGATACAGCAGTGCTGATGCATAGGAGTACATGTACTCCAATGTTCACAGCAGCACTCTCAACAATAGCCAAACCATGGAAAGAGCCTAAGTGTCCATCAACGGACAAATGGATCAAGAAGATGTGGTTTATCCATACAATGGAATACTACATGGCAATGAGAAAGAATGAAATCTGGCCATGTGTAGCAATGTGAATGGAACTTGAGGGTGTTATGCTGAGCAAAATAAGTCAGGCAGAGAAAGACACATACCATATGTTTTCACTTATAGGTGGATTAGGAGAAACTTAAAGGAGGACCATGGTGGAGGAGAAGAGGAAAAATAGTTGGGGAGAGGGAGGGAGGCAAACCATGAGAGACTCTTGAATGCTGAGAACAAACTGAGGGTTGATAGCGGTGGGGGAGAGGGGAAGAGGGGTGATGGGCATGGAGGAGGGCACTTGTTGGGATGAGCACTGGTTGTTATATGGAAACCAACTTGACAATAAACTATGAAAGAAAAAAACCAAAGTGTAGTCTGTGCACATGTACTAGTCTAGGAAGGATGTGTTCTAGCCTGAGAAAAATAAAGGAGAGTTTGTACAAGAATGCAAACCATTCATTCGTACACACACACACACACACACACACACACACACACACGTCGGACTCTGTGCTGACAGCTCAGAGCCTGAAGCCTGCTTCGGATTCTCTGTCTACCTCACTCTGCCCCTCCCTTACTCATGTTCTGTTTCTCTTCCTCCCTCTCTCTCTGTCTCTCTCAAAACATAAACATTAAAAATTAAAAAAAAAAGAAATAGAATGTCTACTTTGAGCAATGCCATCATTGAGTATGTATACCATAAGTTATTTAACCAGTCCCTTATTGCTGGGCACTTAGGTTATTACAAGTAAGTATTCTTGTATGCATACACTTTTATGCACTTGGAGGAGCATTTCTGTACAGATCCCCAGGATTGAAATCAAGGAGAAAAAGCTGATGGTGATGGTGCTACTGGTTAGAATGGAACTCAGAGACAACTAGTCCAACTCTTGCCTTTCATTGGTGAGGAAAACTGACAGCAGAAAGGTAAAAGCTAGGTCCAAAGTCAAACAAGTCAATGGTGAAAGTAGGAATGGGTCCAATTCCTCTGAAAGGAGCAACAACCTGAACAAAAGACCTCGGAGTCCGAGCTAAGGGGATGAATAGATATATATTCAGCCTGCAGAGTGACTCTGTCTCCAATATCAATAGAAGTTGGAATAATTAAGGGTATCTCAGAGTCCTCCCAACCTGGGGTTTCACTTGCAAGGAATCCAGGTCTCATTTCCCACTTTCATGGACGTCACCTGGCCTCCTGGGAAGACATGGGAAGGGGGCTCTGGGGCACACTGTCTGGTCCTGATTGTAGTAGCCATCCCATGGAAGGAGGAAGGAAAAGGTAGCATTAGACCAGGATGTCCTATGAAGGGACATGATTCACCTGGAACTTAGAAGAGTTAAATGATTGTGCGCTCTGATCAGTGAAAGAAAAGGAACCATGAAAAGAATCAGAGGCAAAGGAGGAATTAAAAGGGCAGAGGGTAGAGTGTGTAGACAAGGACTGAGGCGTGGGTTCAGTAGAGGCTGGAGGAACCGACAAAGAAATTGAAGGAGAAATAGAGCCAGAAAGTCCTAGATGCCAAGAAAACAGTCCTCTGGTAAAGAACAAGTACTCGGCAGCAGCAAGTGCAGCAGAGCACTCAAATGAGATGAGGGCTTTAAAATATCCATTGGATTTAGCAACACAGAAGCCACCGGAGACCTCACTGAGAGTCACGTCAGCAAAGCGGTGATGCCAGCA
The DNA here is from genome assembly GCF_008692635.1 of Crocuta crocuta. Lineage (NCBI taxonomy): Eukaryota > Metazoa > Chordata > Mammalia > Carnivora > Hyaenidae > Crocuta > Crocuta crocuta. The sequence continues at coordinate 1,706,176 of NW_027532409.1, forward strand.
GCATGCAGGCTGTGGTGGACAGAGGAGGAAGCAAGAGGAAGAAAATGGTGCCACTGAGTGTGATTCTTGGGCAGATTCTTGGTGGGGGAGGGAGCAGCCAGGGGAGCACAGGAACATGTCCTAGAAGACCTTTACTCAACTTCTTCATGCACAGGCAAGTCTGTCACTGCGAAGGCCAGATATAGCTGGAAAGAGAAAGGGGGAGTCCCAGCTACGGTACCAGCCTCTACTGAATCTTGGTTCCCTGGAGATTGATATAACTTACCCATGGTAACAGAACTCTATGTCCGTACTGTTTGCAAGATGTATGCATGGGCTGTGATAGGAACAATAGCCACCATTTACTGAGAACTTATTTATGCAAAACTAACAGCTTTACATAAATTATTTCATGTAATCCTCACAACAGCTCCGTGAGGCAGGTCTTACTACCTTCTTCAATTCCAAAACAATGAAACCAATGACACAGAGCTTACGTACCCTGCTACAGGTCACCCAGCCAATACATGGTGGCATCAGGACTCAAACCCAGGCTTGTTTTATGCCAACAGCATGCTCCTCACGGTGAAGACAGGGTCCCACAAGCAGGACTGTAGAAGCACAGGCATCAGGATCACCTGGGGACTGCCTAAAAAGGGTAAATCCCCAGGTTCCATAAAAGATCTACTCACTCCAAATCTATGAACGTAAAGGCCAGAACCTGTACTTTGGCGAAGCTCCCCAAACAAAGTCTTCTTATAGGAAGCACTTAACTCCTTACTGTCTGAGCTGCCCGTTGGTGGTCTTCATCCACACTGGGATTCACACTCTTCCCTGAGGATAACGATGGCCTGGACTGTCTGTTTGAGTTAAAGGAGCTCTTCAGACCCTAACCTGAACTTACTGAATGAAGATTTCCAAGGGAGAGGACTGGCTATCTGTATATTTAGCAACTTCCCCAGCAATTCTTAAATTCAGGGAAGACTGAAAAACCCTGCTCTGTTATTCACAGCTGAAAGTATCCGAAGCACTACGCTGAGCTCCAATGTAGGGTCTAACAATCATTTTAAGCTTCATTTCCCTCATCTGTAAAATGGGCACAGATGTGCCTGCTTGGTAGACCCATGGTGAAGATTAGATACTATACCGATTAGGATTAGATTTACCCCCTTATAACACAAAGTAGCAATAGCTTGAACAAAAAGTTTTTCTCTCAAGGGCACCTGCATGGCTCAGTCAGTTGAGCGTCTGACTTTGGCTCAAGTCATGACTTCATGGTTTGTGAGTTAAAGCCTCACATCAGGCTCACTGCTGTCAGTGCAGAGCCTGCTTCAGATCAGACCCTTACTAAATGTCTGTTTGCCCACTAATTATTAATAAATTGCCTCTAGATGCAAATTGGCTGCTGAGGCTGTAGCCATTTTGTCTTTAGTCTCGGCAGAGAGAATGGGAAGAAGGGATGCATCTCCTAGCTGAGTCAGATCCCTTTAAGGAGCATTATTGATTATTCCCTCATAATACTTCTGCTTATACTGCATGACCAGAAGACATATATATAATCATAGAGTCACAACCAGTTGCAAGGAAGGTAGGGAACTAAAATGTTTTAGTTCAGCATCGGGTCTTTGCCACCCAAATAAATCAAGCTTCTGTTACTTAGGAGAATGAATATCGGTGTGGCAGCCACAGAAATGTGCTTCCAGACTTCCTACTGCCTAGAGCTGAGGACACCAGCCGCTGTGCTTTGAAATTCATTGGCCACACCTTCCATGGGCTGCACACCACCAAGCACTGAGTGTGGTTGGGTACAAAGTCAGACCCAGTCCAGAGAGAGAAAGGACTCCTTTGTCGCTCAAGGATTCTCTGACAGCTTTGCCCAACCTTTGTTAGAGCGACTTTTCCTTAAAATATAGGGCATTCTGGGACACTTGCACCCAACCGTCTCTCCCTCTCTTCCCCTGGGACTGATGGCCCTCCTGGCCGTCTCTAGCTCTCTCCTGATTTCCTTTGAAACATGCATTTCCCCCTGGTAAAGTCTTTGCACAATTAACCCCATCCTGGTGTCTGCTTCTCAAAGGACCTGGACTAACACAATTGGAAAGGCAAGTCAGTCTCTAGCACAGATTCAATAATGCATGTAACACCCGCATAACAGGATGGGCGTGTGGCAAGCACTCAGTAGGTAATAGCTGTGTGGTGTTAACGGTGGTGGTGGACGAGAGGGTAGAGAGGTAGTGCAGAGCTGGCCTCAGAGGAAGGGGTGTCTACAGACTTGAGGGGTTGGGGAGGAGGAAAAAGGGTCTGATTCTCCTTCATCCCCGGAACGTTTCTACTACAGTAAAATCTGCTTAACATCAGTACCAAAGTCAATATGAAAGGGGAAAACAGACTCTCGATAGTTGTCATCACCGGGAAATTGAACTGTTATTACTTAGCGTTAGCCATTTCAGAAAAAAGAGACGGGGAAAAAGAAGAAAAATTAGGGCAGGCCCTGAAAGAAAACTGCACAAAATAAACCCAGTATCCTGAGCAAAGCTCGTTCTCATATTGGAAAAATGGTAACCAGAAATTACTTGTCATGGTGACCTAGGGACACCACTCCTATAAGAAATTTTCCAGAACGGAAGCTAAAGCAAGGACAAATCTCTGCAAGAATAATAAAGAATTCCAAGGAGAGGGGCATCTGGCTGGCTCAGTTAGAAGAGCATGCAATTCTTGATCTTGGGGCTGTGAGTTCAAGACCCACACTGGGTCCAGAGATTACTTAAAAATAAAATCTTAACATAAATAGAATAGAATAATAAAATCTTTATTTAAAAAATCCAAGGAAAAATTCAGAATGAGGGAAGACACAACGGGGGGTAAAGGTGCATGTAATCTGTATATGATACAAAGGTTCCACAGAAACTTAACCAACATTAGGTACTTGGCACGCAGTAGGACTTAATGAATGATGGTCTTGCAGATAATTGAATGTCTGCCAGAGTTATAGCTCACCATTCATTTATTCATTCAAGGAAGATTTGTAGGGGGCACCTGGGTGGTTCAGTCAGTTGAGCATCTGACTACTAATTTCAGTTCACATCATGATCCCACAGTGGGTTCTGTGCTGACAACTTAGAGCCTGCTTGGGATTCTCTCTCTCTCTTTCTCTCTCTCCCCCCTGCCCCATCCCCGCTCACTTGTACGCATATGCACTCTCTCTCTCTCAAAATAAATAAACATCTTTTTAAAAAGAAGAGAGATTTGTAGAAGACCTACCATGTGCCAGGCCCTGTGCTAGGCTCTGAGAAGGTCCTTTCTCTTACCGTTCTGCAAAGATACCTCCTTTGCAGACATTTTATATGGGACCCTCTACTTCTGTTTTTCCACAAACACAGCCTGAATTGGCACCCACATCTATCAGATTTAAAGCCCATACATTGCTTCTAAACCTTGGTCTCTAAAACCAAGTTGACCTACCCAGGCAAAATTACCTCTGATACAGTAGCCTTTGGTTTCCATTGGCCTCTGTATTAGTTATCTACTGCTGTGTAACAAAATACCACCCAAACTTAGCAGCTGAAAATAACAAACACTTACTAGCTCATAGAGCTAAGGACGGACTTAGCTGGATAGTCTGGCTCAAAGTCTGTCATAGGGCTACAGTCTTCAGTCATAGGACTGGAGGACCTGGCTCCCAAGTGGCTCACACACGACCAGAAAGTTAATGCTGGCTCTCGCCAGGGTTAGTTCTTTACTACAGGGTCTCTCCAGAGGTTTCCTCATGACACAGCAGCTAGCTTTCTCCAGAGCAAATGATCTAATAGAAACACAGGGACAAAGACAGACAGAGAGACCAAAAGAGAAGGTGTAGTGTCTTCTAGAACCTAACCTCAGAAAGGACATGCCATTGCTCCTCTTATGTTCTGCGGGTCACACAGACCACGCCCTGGTATGTGAGTGGAGACTCCAGAGGGTGTGAAAACCAGGAAGCAGGAGGGGTTCCTAGGGGCTACTTTGGAGACTGGTCACAGCAGCCTCAAGGAGAGCTTCCTGGTCCCAAACTCCACCCAAACCTCCTCAGTGGGGGAGAGGAGATGGGTGCAAATCTCACTCTTCACCCCGTCCAGCGCTGGAGCCCCAGAGAACTGCGTTTTTCTCGCTGAGCGTCACACCACAGGCCTGCGTAGGAGAATCACAGAAACGGCTCCAGTGAAGTCACCCGGGCTGGCTTCACTCTTCAGTCTTCCCTCCGAGGACCCACCTGGAGTCACCTCTTCCACTTGTTTTCTATTGTCTCCAATTCCTTCAACTTTTCATTTTGTCTGTTTGCATATTTTGTACTTGTATAATTCCTCTCAAAGCTTTTGTGGTTTCAGGTAGAATAGAAATACATTTAGAAAAACATTAAGTTTTTGTCCAAAGACTGATGACTTGCACACATGTGCCATCTAGTGGTAAGAGTGCTAACTGCCAGAATAGAAACTTCTCGTGTTTTTCTGTTCTGTTTCTTCAGGCAAGTGGGAATGGGAGGGATGGAAAAGGAGGGGGACGGGGACCTCTCTCTGTGCTTTGTCAGGGAACTAAGACTGCTGGCAATTTAGGAGACTCCAGGCAGGGCAAAGGAACAGGTGAGTCGGTGGCTGGAATCCAACATGACTTACTGGAATCCGAAGAAGCCAAACACTAGTGAAAACTCTGCAAATAGAGAAGGCACTGGTGGTGAAAGGGTTAAGTGAAAGGTGTTAGAGAAACCAAAGAATGAAAATAGACCTGATTCAGACAAATGATCACTTGAAAGGTACTTAATGTGGGTTGATTGCAGATGTGACCAGCCATTTTTTAAGCATTCACATTAACAGTAGGAAGAAGCTTAGAGTCCAATGTTTTTGTTTCACTCATGAGAAAACTGGGGCCCAGAGGCACGGAGCACCTTATCCATCACAGCATGTTGGCCACAGGTCCAGGGTGACCCTGAGACCAGTCCTCTTTCCCCAGAACCACAATGCCTCTAATCATACAGAGCAGATGCTTATTTGGGCTTTCATTTTGCACAGTTTCAAAATAACATTCAGATCGTCACATAAAAATGCTGGACCCAGCATGTTTCCAAGGAATTATTACTCCCTGGTTTTCAGACGCACCCCGGCACACCCTGCGAAGAAGACAGGATGGAGGCGGTTATGAAGCACCGGTGTCATTCACCTTCCCTGGAGGGCCAAAGCGCTCCATCCACATGATAAGGAGGGATTCTAGAAGCCAATCCCAGTAGCTGGGGCCCAGCCTGGGGTAGAGAAGATAAATTCAGTCATCTACTGTTAACCTAGCATCTTCTCTGGGCCAGGCTCCTGCAGGATGCTGGACTGGCTAGATCTGCAGTGTACTGGCCGTCTCTGTCTGTACCCTGATGTGTGCTCTCACACATGGCTTGAGCTACAGCTAAAGTAGAGCTGGGGTCTGGGGGGCCCTTGAGGATCCAGCCCATGGGTCTGTAGTCTCAGACTGAGCTGTCTTGGACACAGCCTGGAGTCGGAGACTACTAGGGAAGTGAAGGGCTGGAGCTACTATCTAAGCAGGGACTATCACGTTGGACAACGTAGACATAGAACATTTAAAAGAAATTTTTTTTAACGTTTTATTTATTTCTGAGAGAGAGAGAGAGACAGTGTGAGCAGGGGAGGGTCAGAGAGACGGGGAGACAGAGAATCTGAAGCAGGCTCCAGGCTCTGAGCTAGTCAGCACAGAGACTGACGCAGGGTTCAGGGCTCAAACCCACTAACCGTGAGATCATGACCTGAGGCAAAGTCAGACGCTTAACCGACTGAGCCACCCAGGCTTCCCTAGATATAGAACATTTTAATCGTCTCAGAGAATTCTGTAGGGCAGCAGTGGCCAAGAGTGCCCTTTCCTGGGTCTTCTGCTTGTGAGTTATACCAGTTCCTCCAGGCCCTGTAAACACTCATATACGCAGAGACAGATAGGAACCACTGGTTTCTGGAAGGGGCAGAGCCCTAGTACAATGGCTGTTCCAGACCTGATATCCTCAGAGGTACAAAATGATCCACCTGAGATAGAGCACACTTGGAGTTCAATTCCTTAAACTTCCTTTAAGTTCCTTAAACTTAAACTTAATTCACAGCATAGCTCCCATGCTGGTGGAAGGTGCCAGAATAAAGGCAAAAGGAGCAGAAGTTGCATCAAGGGCCTCAATTTTGAAGGTCGGAAAGAACTAGGTTCCTGGGCACCTGGGTGGCTCGGTCAGTTAAGCATCCAACTCTTGATTCCAGCTCAGGTCAAGATCTCATGGTTTGTGGGTTTGAGCCCTGCATTGGGCTCCATGCTGGCGGTGTGAATCACTCTCTCTCTGCCCCTCCCCTACGTGCGTGCTCGCGCTCTCTCTCTCCCCCATAAATAAATAAATAAATAAATAAATAAATAAACAAACAAACTTTTAAAATAATAAAAAAAGAAAGATCTAGGTTCCTATCCCAGTGTCCCCATTATCAGTTGGGTGACCTCTGGGCAAGGCTTTGGGCACCAGCCTTCTTGCTGCAAAAAGTATCTAAGACCCACAGTTGTTAGGAGGCTTAAATGAGGCGGCCAGGCTTACCTGGCCACGACAAATGCAGGTTTCCTCCTCATCTCTTCTCACCCTTTTGAATGATACTCTCTTGTCTGTCGTGGATAGGAGCCCCACGTCACCTTCTCGCCAGGTACCAGGTGGAGGCGAGTGATGGCTACCTGTTCCACTCCTCCTCTCAGTGGACATGTATTATAAAAACAACTGCCTGGGCTCATGTTCTGCATCGTACAGAGAGAAAAACAAGCTCCTGAGGGGAGAAGCTTACTGTCCTGTGGGAGGTATCAGTAGGCAAACCAATGATCATATAGCTAGGGTGGAGAGTACACAGGAGCGAGAGCACACGAGGGTGATATTATGGTCACAATTGGAAGGGCGGTCGAAGTCAGCCTGCGCAGCAAGCACATGGAACCGGACACACCAAGCAGCTGCCAAAAGGGAGCACATGCAAGAAACGGAGATCGGAAAGCAAGGTAAATCCAATTATGAGGGTCTCTCTGAACGCCCTGGGCCCAAGGAGTTTGACTCGCAGGGAACACGCTGCCTCTAAAAGTGAGTAAGATCATATTTGACTTTGAAAAATTTTCCTATATTGCCAGTGTGCAATCTGGAGGAAGAGAGGCCGGCTTCAGTTTCCTCTATCTCTACTTGCTCCCAACCACACTGTGCTCCAGTCACAAAGACCTTCTCAGTTCCTTAAAAAACAAAATACTAAGTTCTTTCCCACCTCAGGGCCTTTGCACTTGCTCTTCCCTCTGCCTTGATTAATCTTTTCTTGGCTGTTCCAGAGCTTCCTTTTTCTCAGCTTTCAGGTCTCAGATCAAGCCTTTCTCCCTTTCCCCCATCTCCCAATCTCATTTATGGCTCCCTCCATTATCCTGTCTTGTAGCATCCTGTTTGGTTTTTCTACTTACCACAATTTGAGAAATTTTATTCTCGTTTGTGTTCCGATATCAGTCTGTCTTCCCCATCAGACTGTAAACTCCGTGAGGGTGGGTCATGTCTGCCTGGTTTGACACCGCGTCCCCAGCACCCAGCACGCTGCCTGGCACACTCTCCGTAAGTACTGGATGGAGGAGACGTTTAGAATACCCGGGATGATCATGACTTGACCTAAGGCAGTAGCAGCAAAACTGAGAAAAGGGGATTAACACCACACGAAATGGACAGGACCGGTGTGAGACAAGAATCCGAATTCGTTCCAACCGTGCTGAGTTGACTACACAACTCGCTGTATAGCCTAGACAGGTCAACAGCCCCGTTACCCACCACACCCTCGGTTTTCCCCTGAGTAAAAGGAGACTGTCACCCCCGCAGCCGAGCACAACGAATGTCCTCCAAGGCAGAAACGAGGTTTGGGCTAGGGCCGAGGGTCGTGGTAGCCCCTAAAAGGCCAGCCTGGCGAGGAGAACACCGGCAAGAACAGCTGACTCTCCCGGCAGGCGGAAGTCACTGCCCGATAGAGGTCCAGACATAAAATGGATCCCCCATATGCGCAGCGCCATGGTTCAGTGTACTCTCATAAAGGGTCCCGCGAGCAGCAAAGGATGGGTGGTAATTTAGGGCCGCTGTCATTTGTTTCTTTTAAAATAGTTTCCCCAGTTCTCAGCAGATCCCTCTAAAAAGTGCTTAGTGGAAATCCAAGCTTGAATTCTCAGGACTATAGAGTAGAAAGTTATCTCAGCATGGGATAACCAGGAGGCAAATGGGTGGGTGCTCGCGCTAGGCGCCACCTGGTGGAAAAGAAGGAGCCAGCGTGGAAGGCCCTCTTGGGCACCCCACCCGTCTTCCCCACTGGTTTCGGCCCCATCCGCGACCCCCAAGACCCCAGAGGTAGGTGAGCGCCACGGGCCCCGGAGACAGCCATGGCACTACATTTCCCAGAGGTCTGTGCGCAAAGGAAGGGGGACAGAGACAGCTCTCTCCCTCCTCGAGTGTACAGGCTGTTTTAACCCAGAAGGTGTCGTTCCCTCGAGGCGCCTTCTTCCCCTGCCCCTCAAATACCTGTCGACGCTGGGGGAACCTGGCACCGCCCGCATCTAACCGGGTAGGAAAAGCTAAGCGCCGCAAGGCCTTCTGGGAAATGTAGTTTCCAAAAAGACTTCGGAAAGACCCGCCAGAGAAGCCGAGCTTTTGTAGCCAATTAGAGCCGGGCTGGGGCTTGTCACGTGACCTTTGCAATCGGCTGTCATGAGGCTTCGCTCTCCCTTGGGTCGGGGAGGGATTCGGCACTGTGGGCGGGAGGTGCTGCCAGCCCCTGGATCCGACTTCAGGGTCTCGGCTCCCCAGTCCCCGAGCTGGCCTTGTTGGCCCGACGCGGCGCTGGCCGTCTCTTTGCATACACTTAAACTTGTCGTGGCTCACCGTGACGTCGTGTCGACCTGCAGCTCGTAGGACCTCACCCTGCTCTTCTGCCCTGGCTTCTGCAGCAGCCAGACTGAGCCACTCGAGTTGCCTCAGAGCTTTAGTGACTAAGCCAGTAATCAGTTATTGGATCGCCTCGTCTTTGGGGAACTTTTCCACTACCTGTTCTCACTCCGCCACCTTGCCCTCACCCATGTCGCCTCAGAAACATGGTGTAGGGGGACACCAGCCTCCTGGGTTGGTGACACTAGAATCAAGGTCTCCGAGTTCAGCTGAACCCTAAACTCAGTGGATGGGATGGCGCTGAGGAGAGGAGGCTTTTATTTTATTTTATTTTATTTTATTTTATTTTATTTTATTTTATTTTTTACTATGGAAAGTATTTATTAATTTTTTTTAAATAAATAGTTTATTGTCAAGTTGGTTTCCATATAACACCCAGTGCTCATCCCCACAAGTGCGAGAGGAGGCTTTTAAAAAGCAGAGGCAGGGAGCCAGCTGCCCGGACCTCTGGTACGACTGCAAGGCTTTGGAAGGGCTGTCTTTGTTGTTCCACCTCACATTTGTCCTCCCAAAGCCTTCCACGTCACATTCCTCCTTTTAAAAGAGCCTCGGAGGAACACCTGGCTGGCTCAGTCGGAAGAACAGACGACTCTTGATCTCCGACGTACTCAGTTCGAGCCCCAGGTTGGGTGTAGAGATTACTTATAAATGAATAAATAAATAAATAAATAAATAAGTAAAAGAGTATGAGAATTAAATACAAGCTAAGTATTAGCTAGGGAATGCTAGAATAGCACGTTGGTATGAAAGTGAAAGATACCATACTCAAACAGAAGTCTTCAGCAGCATATAAAGAACAAAGAAGTAACAAGAAAACGTAGCAAAGACGCCAAATTAGTGAAATGAACCCAGAGAGCAAATGATAAAGTCCTTTAGAAAGGATTATGATGGAAAAGATTGGGTGTTTCCAATGGAAAGCCAGGCATATGCAATGTTTTGTTAGCCGTCCAGAAAGATTAAAAGATTTTATCAAAAAAATTCCATTGGCAAGTGGCAGTTCTAAGAGAGCCCTGGAAATCAGTAAGTACTCTGGCTTCAAAAAAAATAGTTTTTAAAAACGGAGTCTTTTCTTCAGGGGAAAAGATCTAAAACAGGTATGTTTGGACATTTCAGAAACCCCCGCTGTGCTGCATCTTAGAGACAGAATCCCATGGAGTCTGGTTCCTGCTGCCACACAGGCCCTCCCAGGGTGGAGGCCACGCAGAGCCTGAAACTTCTCAGGAAGTCGTGCTGCCAGCCACCGGTGAGGAGACTTGGTTTGGTTTTGTTCTCTTAGGATGATAATATTTTATTAATGTATGTTTTTTTCATTTCTCTAGAGTAGAAGGCCCATTTATCACGCAAAAAGTCCATGAAATACCTTAAACCATATCTGTAGTGTTTTCACATATCATATGATATGATATAATGAAGAAAAGCAGCAAGCTGGTGAGTTAACAATTAACTCCTCAAACACAAGTGTGAGAACTTAGGGTATAAACACCCATGTCATCCTTTATGATTCATATACCGATGAATTGAAATCCTGGGTTGAAAGGCATATGTATCTTGATGCCTCTTCACCTTTAAATATTTCTCATGTGGTCTCTGAAGTGCTTGCTTGCGCCAACTCACACTGGCTTCAGCAGGGTAAGAGAGTTCCCATTTCTCCATATGACCACCAACATTTGAAACTGTCAGACTTGAATTTCCCAATCTGATCCCTCATGATGGTTTAGTTTGCATTTCTCTGAATAATGATGACGTTGAGCATCTTTTCATACATATATTAGCCATTCTGGTGTCTTTTCCCGTGATTTACCGCTTTAGGTTTTTACCTATTTATTGATTTTTTTAATTATTGACTTATTCATTATTTACATATTCTGGATTTGAATCCTCTGTCAATTTTGTATTTCTTTAAGTTTACTTATTTAATCTCTACACCCAACATGGGGCTCAAACTCACGACCCCGAGATCAAGAGTCACAAGCTTCTCCGGCTGAGCCAGCCAGACGCCACTGTCAATTATCTATTTTTGCAAATCTTTTTTTTTCCCAGTCTGCAGTTTGTCTTTTCCCGTTTTTAATGATGTCTTTTGATAGTCGAGCCTTTTTAATTTTAATAATGTTGACCTTATCAGCTCTTTCCTGTTTAGGTTGTGTTTTTTCCAATTTTATTAAATCTTTGTTCTAACCAAAGATTGTAAGACGTACCTTCTTATTTTCTTCTAAGTTTTCTTACTAGGTTCTTAAATTCCACTTGAATTTTTTAATTTCATTCAAGAAAGAGTCCCAGGGTTTTTGTTTTGTTTTGTTCTGTTTGCTGGGTTGTTTTGTTTTGTTTTGTTTTGAGAGACAGAGCATGGATGGGGCGGGGGGAGAGCAGAGAGAGAGAGGCACAGAATCCGCAGCAGGCTCCGGGCTCTGAACTCTCAGCACAGAGCCGGAGCTGGGCTCAAACTCAGGAACTCTGAGGTCATGACCTAAGCCAAAGTCAGACACTTAACCAACTGAACGACCCAGGTGTCCCCCAGTTTTTTCCAATTTTATTTTATTCTTTCCTCTGAATACTCTATTATTCATCACCATTTTTTTAAACTGTCTTTTCTCCACTGATCTGCAAAGCCATTCTATTATTTAAGTCTGCCATCTACTTATAGCTGTGTTTCTGGGCTCTATTTTGTTTCACTGGTCTAGATATCTACCCCAGTTCAAATGCCACATTGTCTTAATTACATTATACACTTATTATTATTACATTATAATAAGTTTTGTGTGCTAGAGTGAGTCTGCCATCCCCTGCTTCTCTTTCATGTGTGTTTTACCTGTTCTTTCCACTTCCTTTCCATTTCCATTTTAAAATCAACTTGTCCAATTCCCAAAGAAACACGTCAGTATTTTTAGTGGAATGGCAATGAAATCCACATGGTCCTATGGAGAATTGACATCTTTATCATGTTAACTTTTCCTGTGTTCAAGATATGTTTTCCTATTTATTTAACTCATCTTTAAGAATTTTTTCTATCATTTTTTATAATTGTCTTCATAAAGGTTTTAAACCCTTTGTTAGATTTATTGCAAAGTACTCTATAATTTTTTTAAATTAGAATCCTTTTAAATTTTATTTTTACAATTTATATTTTTCTAGATTTGTTAAATTGTAATATTTCTTTTTTAATGTTGCAAGTAAACATCTTTTTAAAAATTATGCTTTCCAACTCTGTGTGTCTGAGCCATAGGAAAAGAGTTGCCTTGCTAAACTCTCATATGAATTCTAGTAATCTGTAAATTATCTTGGCTTTTTCTTCTTTCTTTTTTTTTTTATGTTAACTCATTTTTGAGAGACAGAGAGAGACAGAGCATGAGCACGGGAGAGGCAGAGAGAGAGGGAGGCATAGAATCCGAAGCCGGCTCCAGGCTCTGAGTTGTCAGCACAGAGCCTGGCGTAGGGCTTGGACCCACGAATTGTGAGATCATGACCTGAGCCATTGTCAGACGCTTAACTGAGCCACCAAGGCACCCCTATCTTGGCTTTTTCTATATGAGCAATCATATAACCTGTGAATGATGCTAGGGAAATGATGTGCTGAACAGTGAGCCCCCCCAAAGATTGGCCACATTCCAATCCCCCAAACCTATGAATATGTCACCTTACATGACAAAATGGACTTGGTAGGTGTGACTAAATTAAGGACCTTGAGATGGGAGAGCTGCCTGTATTACCCAGGTGGGTCCAATGTCTTCACAAGGGTCCTTTCGAGAGAGAGACAGAAGGGGTCAGAGGCAATGAAAGCTATGTGATTGATGACAGTAGCAGAGAGAAACGATGTGATTGTGGGAACAAATTTTGCAGTGATGTGCTTCCACGATAGAGGAAGGGATGCCTAGAAGCTGAAAAAAACAAGAAAACAGATTCTCTAGAGCCTCCCAGAGGAACACAGCCCTGCTGACACTTTAATTTTAACCCCCATAAGACTAATTTCAGACTTCCAGAACTGCAAGAGAATAAATGTGTGTTATTCTAAGTGACTAAATTTGTGGCAGTTTGTTACCGCAGCAATAGAGAAACTAATATAGGGCACATGAAAGATAAACTTTTTGAGACCAATCTGGTCTGAACTTGCTTTAATTTTGTTCTCTCTTTGCAAGTTTAGCGGCTCTAGATTTCTGAGCCCGAATCTTGTTTCCTCAGAGCAAGATAGAGTTTTTTTTCCCCCTTTACAGTCTTCGTATTTTTTTTTTTTCTTTTCTTACTGTTCTGCCTGGCCAGGCTCCTCAGGTACAGTGTTGAACAGAAAGGTGTTAGGTCCTCCCCCACCCATCATCTTCCTGATTTTAAATGATTTTTAAGTAATCTCTACACCCAATGTGGGGCTCAAACTCATAACCCAAGATCAAGAGTCATATGCTCCACTGACTGAGCCAGCCAGGTGCCCTCATCTTCCTTATTTTAAAGGGAATGTTTCTTTTTTTTTCCCTTAAATAGTTTATTGTCAAGTTTGTTTCCATATAACACCCAGTGCTCATCCCCACAAGTCCCCTCCCCCATGCCCATCACCCCCCTTCTCCCCCCATCAGCCCTCAGTTTGTTCTCAGCATTCAAGAGTTTCTCATGGTTTGGGCGCCTGGGTGGCTTAGTCGGTTTAGCGTCCGACTTTCGCTTAGGTCATGATCTCGCGGTTCATGGGTTCGAGCCCCGCGTCGGGCTCTGTGCTGACTGCCAGCTCGGAGCCTGGAGCCTGTTTCAGTCTGTGACTCCCTCTCTCTCTGACCCTCCCCTGCTCACGCTGTCTCTCTCTCTCTCNCTGCTAAAGGGAATGTTTCTAATAGTTCACCATTTAAGTAGTCTATTTGCCAAAAAAACAAAGTATGCTAGTTGCTGTAAAATATTGGTAGAGTTTCATCAAGTTAAAGGAATTTCCATCTCCCCGTTGGCTAAGATTATGTTTAGCATAAATGAGTGCCGATTGTTATGCGTGCCAGCATGCTAACATTTTCACGAAATCTTCAGCCGCTATGCTTATGAGCAAAACTGGCTGGAAAACCCTGCCTTCTGCTGTCCATCTCTAGCTTTGGATCAGGATTAGAGAGGCTCACAAATTGAATTGGGGAGTGTTCCCTATCCTCCTATTTCGGTTGATTCTTTTTAGTTTGGAAATTAAGTGTTTATTTACAACGACAGAAGACACAGATTCAGTTCTCTTAAATTCCACACACTCTCACCCACTACCACCCTCATTCTCCCTACATAATTATATCATAATTTTTGATTCAGTCACTATTCAGCATTATCAGGATTATGTAAATATTACGTACTAGGAAGCCATTTTGAGTCTTATATTTACATATCCTTTCCTATACAACTTTTGGCTTTCCCTAGAGTAAATCAATGGCCTCTTCATGTTTGTGTGTTTCCATGTGCCAATCAATAATTCTTCCTGAATCTATTGCATAGAGCTATAAATCTCTCCGTTCACTACAATATTAGGTAACTGAACAGTTGCATGTTTTTTGTAGAGAAATTTCTCCTGGAGTTCTCTTGTTCCAAACTGTCTTGTCCTCTGTGCCTGCTTCCAGCTTTTTTGAGGACTAAAATCCTTTCTATTCTTTTCATCTCTTTTCTATATCAAAATCCTTGTGACCTGGTTTCCATAATTTCCTCTTTCTTGATTCACTGGCTCCTCTTGGTGGAGCACATGCTTTCATTTAGAGAAGGGGTACATGGAAGATAGAACTTTTGAGGCCTAACTTGTCTGAATTTATCTTAATTCTGCTCTCTCATTTGCTGTGTTAATAGGCATAGAATTCTAGGTAGGAATTGTCTTCCTCCAGAATCTAGAAGGAATGTAGTCATATGTTTCCAGTCCTGTTGATGAGAAGAGCAAGACTATTCTGATTCTCAGGGTTTTTTTTTTTAATAATATAAGTTTATTTTATTTTGCGAGAGACAGAGGCAGCACAGGTGGGGTGGGGAGGGGGAGAGAGAGAGAGAGAGAGAGAGAGAGAGAGAGAGAGAATCCCAAGCAGGCTCCACGCTGCCAGCCCACAGCCCAATGCAGGACTCAAACCCATGAAGCCATGAGATCATGACCTGAGCCGAAACCAAGAGTCAGACGTTGAACTGACTGAGCCACCCAGGCACCCCTGATTCTCAGGTTTTTGTAATTTTCCTTTGTCTTACTGCTTACTACTCTTTCACTTCTGATGCTCTGAAATTTTATAAAAATACGCTTTCGTGTAGATTAGTTCCTGTGTTGCATTGGACTGTTAGGGCCTTTGAACTGGGAAACTCACATCCTAAATTCAGGGAAATTTTCTTAGGTTGTGCGCAGGCGTGTGTGCATGTATGTGTGTGTTTGTGTGTGGGGGGGTGGGGGGTGTATGAGGAAGAGAGAATATATATAAAAGAATATGAGTAATGTAAATCATGAAACATAGAGTAAAACAAATGCCCATGAATCCACCATCCAACTTAGGAGATAGAATATTCCCAATTCCTTGAACTTCCCTGTATGTTCCTTTCTGATGCCAGTCCCTACCCTGCCTTCTTCTGCTGCCCTTATGCTCCCACCCTTCACTAGCCACAGAATCACTCTCATGGCATTTTTTTTCCCCTCCAATTCATTTTTTTAAAGTTTATTTATTTTGAGAGAGACAGAGAGAGCATGAGTTGGGGAGGGGCAGAGGCAGACGGAGAATCCCAAACAGACTCCATGCAGTCAGCACCTCAGACCCCCTTTGCGGGACTCAGACTCACAAAACCACAAGACCATGACCTGAGCCAAAATCAGGAGTCAATGCTTAACTGAGCCACCCAGGTGCCCCTGATTCACTGGGTATGTGTTGTTAAACCATACCTTGTTTACTTTAGCTTGCTTTTGAACACCATAGAAACGGCATCACACTCAGAAATGACATTCCTCTGTGGCTTGCACCTCCTTCAACATTGTTCCTAAGAGTCATCTAAGCACATCGCTATTGTTCATTAACTTTACATTGTAGCATAATGTTCTGTTGCATGAAGATACCACAGTTTATTTGTTCTCCCAGTGATAGGCATTAGGTAATTTCCTTTTGTTTGTGCTCGTTTTTATTTTCTATCATGCCTACTGGTGTGATCATTTCTTCCCTTCGTTTTCTCTTTGAAATTTACATCAGTTGTGGGATCTTCTGGATTGAACCTTAAATATTTTTTTTAATTTTTTTTTAATTTTTATTTATTTCTAGGAGAGAGAGAGATAGACAGTGTGAACAGGGGAGGGTCAGAGAGAGAGGGAGACACAGACTCTGAAACAGGCTCCAGGCTCTGAGCTGGCAGTCAGCACAGAGCCCGATGCAGGGCTCGAACCCACGAACCGCGAGATCATGACCTAAGTGAAAGTCGGACGCTTCACCGACTAAGCCACCCAGGCGCCCCATGAACCTTAAATATTTTTAAGAAATGTTTGTTTTTGAGAGAAAATGAGAGAACATGGGGGAGGGGCAGAGAGAGGGAGACAGGATCTGAAGCAGGATCCTGTGCTGACAGCAGAGCGCAGTGTGGGGCTTGAACTCATGAACCATGAAATCATGACCTGAGCCAGTCAGACATTTAAGCAACTGAACCACCCAGGCACCCAGAGCCTTAAATATTTTTACCTCTCCTTTCCTGTCTTCTGTTTGTTTGCAATTTTCCTCTACAGTCTCAGAGAATTCCTCAAATTATACCCTAATTCATCTATTAAACTTTAAAAATTTCTGCTATCATATTTTAAATTTTTAAGAGCTCTTATTCTCTGGATGTTTCTTTTTATAGCGTACTCCTGTTGTTTTTTTAAGTTTATTTTGAGAGAGACGAGACAGTACAAGTGGGGGAGGGACAGAGGGAGGGGGAGAGAGAGAGAGAGAGAGAGAGAGAGAGAGAGAGAATCCCAAGCAGGCTCCACACTGCCATTGCAGAGCCCAATGTGGGGCTCGAACTCACAAAGCTGTGAGACCATGACCTAAGCCGAAACCAAGAATTGGACGCTTCACTGAGTGAGGCACCTAGGCACCCCCTCCTGTTTTCTTAGATACTGGACTTATGAGGTTTAGGATTTTCTTGCAATTTTCTTTTGCTTTCTGCTTTCTCAGCTTCCCCTTACTGTGGTTGATTGAATGACTGGTGATTTATGTCTCTTTCAGGCCAGAAGCTCCCCTCCATTGTCATGTGATGCTTCGCTGTCTGCTCAGATGTAAGAGCAAAAGCACCAAAATGCTGATTTCAAGTCCGGGTGTCTGCGGGGGAAAGGGGCTTGTCCACCAGTGGTCCTCACAGTAGGGTGATCAGGCGGGGACCCAGCTGTTCCACTGGGACAATAACAAACGTCGGTAGCTCTTTTCTCTCTCTTGGCCTAGATTGTTTCCCCTGAGAGGAAACTTCCATTCTTCCTCCCAGATGTTGTAAGCTTGTCTGCCATCACCCTGGCTGTTGGGTGGGAAGTTGACTTGAGTGAGTTGGTGGGGGAAGGGGGTTACCACTCACAGACTTTCACTTACTGCCCATTTTCAGTACAGTTCCCTGTTCTGAATTTTTAAAAATGTTTTATTTATTTATTTCTGAGAGAGAGAGAGAGAGAGAGAGAGAAACAGCATGAGCAGGGGAGGGTCAGAGGGAGAGGGAGACACAGAATCTGAAACAGGCTCCAGGCTCTGAGCTAGCCGTCAGCACACAGCCCGACGTGGGGCTCGAACCCACGAACCGTGAGATCATGACCTGAGCCAAAGTCAGACGCTTAACCTACTGAGCCACCCAGGCACCCCTACAGTTCCCTGTTCTAAACTGTGTCTGGTAACTCTAAATCCAGAGCCTCTTGAACTTTCCGACTTCTTCCGCTGTGGGGGAAGGTTGTGTAGGATGGGAGTGGACATCTGGGCATCTCACTGCCCCTCACACAGACAGCCAAGATGTACCTCCCATGTTCAGCCCCACCTCTTCTCCTCATCTTCGAGGACATTCCAGTTGGAATCCTGTGCCAGGAACCCACTTGCTGCTTCTTAATACACACCACCTCCCCTTGCAGGTTTAAATTTCAGCTTTCTCTGCTCTTCAAAATCAAGTACCAGTGACTTTCTAGCTTCCACAATTTTCCTGACATCTGTCATCTATTCCTGTATCCTCTCCAATTCTTTGTCCTTGTGGATATATGCTGTTTCGTTGTTTTTTTTTAATATGCATTTTCAGTTGTAATTTCTCTACTAGCATTTTGAAGCTTCGGGAAGGAGGTGGAAATAAATGTGTGTGCATTCAGAGTCACTATATCCCCACAGTGTGGGTATAGTACCTAAGGGTGGAGCACAGAAAACCGCAGAAAGTCTGCAGGGCCCCTCTCGGGTCTGCGGCAGACTCCAGTTTTCAGAGGCCTCTCTGTGGCTGGCTGACTGCCTGACACGGTAGGCAGTTATGTAGTGAGTAGAGAGGAATTCTACACATGTGTGTTCAGCCCAGTGACACTTTTGCAAAGAGCAGCAGAGGAAGGTGCTGCCGAACTAAGGGAAGAAAATCAGGCTCAGCTAGAGCAGAAGTCCCCTGGAAAAGTATTGATGGCTAAGAGCCAGGTTGAATCCCACCCACCCCGTTTTCCTTGTTAGGAGAGTTAATTCCAGGAGAGGCAATACTGGGTGCTCTGAGGAAGAGCCCAGGAGAGCAGAGCCCACTAGCAGCCCCTGCTCAGACTCAAGGAGTCGATGCAGGTGTGATCCGAGCACCTGAGGCTGGATCCCTGAAGTGGGAAAACAGCAGACTTCTCATCGCTGGTCAGAGAGCCCACAAAGGCCAGGGCCTGCTTAACAACACCCGCCCCCTTGCCTCCAATGTGAAGCAGAGCCACCAATAGGACAGCACATCTCAGACAGGACCCTAGCCTGCCCCATGCATCTAGCAACCAGAGTCGGACGGGGCAAGATCTGAAAGAGTGGAGAGCAGTTGCCAGCTGTGTGGCCAGGGCTCCGTGGCCTGGGGTGGGGGCACTGTTTCAGAAGTAGCCCAAGACGCCCCCATCTAGGAGGGGACTGAGGAGTTCCCCGTGAAACTTTGGGAGGGGGCAGGTCCTGGGACTTGGTGTGGATGCTCACTCTTGTCTTCTGGTTATAAGAGCCCTGCAGTCATGCTGAAAGTGAAGAGAGCCCTAAAAGGGGTAGGAAAATGGGAGAAGGGCCTGGAAGACTATAGCTCTAGCCCTGGACTGTTTTCTAACACGACCGAGCAATTCTCCGATTCTCAGTGAATGCTAACCAGATGTCCCACACTTGAACTTGGTTCTAACACTGTCTGCCTAGAGATAGCAGCAGGTCCCACAGGCTAAGGGCTCAGTTCTACCAGACGGCCCCCAGTTCAGACACCAACTGAACTATAAATCAGAGGTTCCCACAATCCCCTCCCTCCTCAGGTTTGATTGATTTGTTAGAACGGCTCACCAAGCTCAGGGAAACATTGACTTACATTTCCCAGTTTATTATAAAGGATATTACAAAGGATACAGGTGCATAGCCAAATGGAGGGGTGCACAGGGTGAAGTCAGGAAACGTCCTGAGTTCAGGAGCTCCTGTCGCCCTGGATCGAGGGTTTGACACCCTCCTGGCACATGGATGTGTTCTCCAACCCAGAAGCCCATCAGATTCCTTGTACAAGAGTTTTTATGGAACTTAATCTGCAGCCCCTACTTTCCTTAGGTCAGTAGGTGGATCTGAAAGTCTCAGTCCTCTAAACACTTGGTCTATCTGGTGACTAGGTGTCTACAGGGGGCCCCACCCTAAGTCACCTTATTAGCATAAACTCAGTTGTGATTAAAAACTGCCTGATATAGGGGCATCTGGGTGGCTCAGTCTGTTGAGCGGTCGACTCCTGATTTCAGCTCAGATCATGATTCCAGGGTGGTGGAATCGAGCCCCACTTTGGGCTTGGTGCTGACAGCATGGAGCCCGCTTGGTATTCAATCTCTCTCTCTCTCTCTCTCTCACTCTCTCTTCCTCTCCCCCTCCTTCTTTCTCAAAATACACTTAGAAAATTTATTTTAAAAAAGAAAACTTATTATAAATAACCAAGGTACTCCTATCAGTTAAGAAATTACAAGAATTTGGGGCGCCTGGGTGGCTCAGTCTGTTGAGCGTCTGACTTCGGCTCAGGTCATGATCTTATGGTTCATGGGTTCGAGTCCCATGTCAGGCTCTGTGCTGACAGCTCAGAGCCTGGAGCCTGCTTCACATTCTGTATCTCCCTCTCTCTGACCCTCCCCTGCTCACGCTGCCTCTCTCTCTCTCTCAAAAAGAAATAAAACATTAAAAAATTAAAAAAAAAAGAAATTACAAGAATTTTAGGAGCTCTGTGCGTGGAACTGGGGATGGAGGCCAAATAGATTCCTTATTGTAGCACACAGGCTGACACCTCATCCTCAGTGATAGCGGCTTCTGCTTTCCACAGGGTGCTGTGACTCACATCAGTGAGGAAATTATTCTCCACACAACTCCCTTTCCTTCATGCGGTTGGGTAAGGGAGGGGGAGGAAAGGCTAGGCTGGGCTGGGCAGCAGCATCAGCCGGTGCTTTGGCCCCTGGGCTGTGTTTCACAGGGGCTGGCTCTCCAGTGCTTTCTCTCCCGTGCCTGCACCCTGAGGAGGTATGTCCCCCCAGGGCCGGCCCCAGCGAACGACTGGCAAACATAGGGCAATAGCCCTCCGGCTCTCATGCTCCCTGGTGGGGGCAATTTCAAGGTGTCCCCCGAGTTCCTGTGAGGGATGAGCCAGAGCTACCCTCCTTGGGCCCCACTTGCTGTCACGTCTTTCCTTGGTCTCCTTTCCAGGTCCCACGTCCCCATCCACCCCCACCCCCACCCATTTTCTTTTTCTGGGAACGCTTAAATAAACAATTTTCACGTGAATCCTCTTCTCCGAGTCAGCTTCTGGAAGCCCAAGTTAAGACAGCCTCATATTTCAGAGGCCTTGCTGGCTCTTTGCTACTACAAACGCAAGGACAGGGTAGTCCCTTGTTTATAAAGCACACTGAGGCTGCCGCAGGTGTGGAAAGCTAAACCCTGAGACTGAGGAAAGGGTGCAGACTTAAACTGTTGCTTTACATTGAAGGGAGAGAACGGGGTTTCTGAAGGGTGCCTGGCATGGCAAATATGGGAGGACGCTGGGAGCTTGAGGCAGAGAAGGGGCTGAGCGGCTCAGCAGAATGAAACCTCTCTAGTGCATCAAGCCTTCCATAAAGACTGCTACTTACACACACACAGTGTGGGTGTGATGTCGGGGGGGGGGGCAGGGGAGATCCAATGAAAAGGCTATTTGAAATGCGAAGCTGCAGTGCAGACCAGAGAGCCGGATAGGAAGGCAAGATCCTGAGGCTGAACTCATGCAGTGGAAGCAGGAACTCTGAGCCAAAGAAGCCTAAGGAAAACATAATCCACCAAACGTGGACCCACCCCACCCCCACGCACATGCATTTGCACATATTTACACGCACACACACCAGTCCACCAAGAGGTGGGAAAGGAGAAAATACCCCCTCCTCTGAGAATTGAATAATGCATGAACTGACAAACTTAAAGTTATTGAAGGATAAGTTCTAAAATCATCCCAAGAATATACAAAGGCATCTTCAACATCAGAACAGCCTTTCCCAATTAAAATTCGTAAATTGACTCCCACAGCAAATAGGAGTTCATGGAAAGTGGGGGATACAATTAGCACAAGCTACGGCAGTGGGGGTCTTAGACCATGGCATCCTCCTCCCTCGAATGGCCTGAGCCAGATCCCTGCTGCCTCCAATCCATAACAGAGTCAGGGCAGCCCTGGGACCTCCTCCTTCTGCACTCCTCACCCAGGAGCTCCACAGCCCTTCCTCCCTCTCCTGACCCTGACACCAGCCTCCTTCCCGCATGGCCAGGGCCTAAACGGTGGGTGCTATGGGGTCAGTGAGGTCTAATGTGGTCAGGAGCCAGGGACCTGCCTCTGAATCCATTCCTCTCTCTGAGTCTTTCTCCTTTCAAGTCTTTATTCTACAAACATTTATTCAGCACACACTACTCACCAGGAACTGATATCTGTGTTCTGTCCCCATCCAGCTCTCTGTTTGTTTCTCTCTCTCCCTGATTCCATCCCTGCCTCTCTCCTCCTCCTTTCCGACTCCCTCTCCCTTACCCTCTCTCTTCTCCCACGCTGGTCCCTTTGAATTAAATTGGCCTATGTCTCTGAAGCCACACGATGCAGCACATTTGACAGTACCCACGGTAACGACATGTCACAAAGCAATTTGTGCTCACAAGTTCGTTTTTTTGCTATTACAAATAACCATGTTATGAACATGATTATAGATCTTTACCTACATCTGTGATTAATTCCTTCAGCAGAGCTCCCTCAGCATAGTATTCTAGGTCAAAGGGCACTGACATTTTTAAGGCTTGTGATATACGTGGTGAAAAAAATTGTCCAGCAATACTGTCCACATAACTAGACTTCTTTAAGTTGATTCTCAGATTTAAGATGGGGTCACACATGTTTTTCCAGGGTCCCTGAAGACACTCACATTTTGGAATATCTCTGCAGATTGATTGGTTTGTAGATGACATGCCTAATCTCCTTTCTACACACTTAAATATTCATTTGTTTGTTGATTTGTTCAATACACATCTCTATCAAGAATGTGCCAAGTGCTGGTAATGACCCTGGACTAGATTCTGGTGATTTAGAGCCTTGCCAAAGTCATAGGTGACTCCTTCCTTCAGACTAGACTCAATTTTGGCATCGGTATTTTACAAATCAACAATAAGATGAGGAGTTTATCACAACGCAAGACAAAATGTGGTCATAGATCATTCTGCCATGCATCTGTTCCCAGCCCAGAAAATAGTAAACACCTTTCACCACACTGCTTTCAGTCTCTGCTGGTGAAGACTTCCTCTTTTTTCAAACATCTAGACAGCTTCGGATGCCCTATAATTTTTAATTACTGATTTCTATAAACTGAATGTTTGTGTCACCCCCAACATTCATATGTTTGAAACCTACCTCCAATGTGATGTTATTAGGAGGTGGGGACTTTGTGGATGATTAGGTCATGGGGCTGGAGCCCTCATGAATGGGATTAGTGCCCTTATAAAAGAGATCCCAGAGAGCACCTTCACCCTTTCCACTATGTGAGGACCCAGTGAAAAGAAGGTCGTCTATGAATCCAGAAGTGGGTCCTCTCTGGACACCAAATCTGCCAGAACTTTGCTCTTAGACTTCTCAGTCTCTGTGGGAAATACATTTATGTGGTTTATAAGCCACCTACCTAATCTATTCTAATTTGTTATGTCAGCCCAACAGACTAAGACACTGCTTCAAAGGAGGGAGGTGTTTGGACCTTTTATTTCCTCCTCTAGGGCTGAATTCATGGTACCTGCCCATATTCTTTTCCCTCATTTGAGATAGATTCAATGGGCTGGTCTCACTGTCCTCCAGAGGGTACATGAAAATATCAAGCATTATATGTTAACACTTATTGCTGTGCTCACAGATCTTAGTGTAATTTGCCCACTAATCACAATTTTTAGCTTTTAGTTGAGTGTCAAGATGTTTTTAGGTCCCCAAATAAAAATTTGACTAAAAGTGTCACAGAACATTTAAGTGTACTTAGAAGTTCACATCGCATTTAGTCAGATATAAATCATAATACAGTGTGATAAAGGTTTATTTGATATACATAGGGAAGATAGAATTTGAAGGGATCCTAGAGAAGAAGAAGTCCATAATGCAACAAACAAGAGCAAGAGACCTTATTAACTATGTGTCAGTCAGCTACTGCTGCAAAACAAACTCTGCAATAATCTCAGTGTCAAACAATAATACATACTTGTAAATTTCTCACTCAGGTGACTAGATGTTTGCTGGGTGTTGACCTTGATCTTGTCTGGGCTTAGATGGGCTTGGCTCCAGGGCATGGATTTGGTTCAAGTCTATTCCATGCATTTTGGGCCTCCTTGGACCAATGGCCACCTCATTATCATGACAAATGACAGACATACAAGAGACAAAGTCCCAACATGCAAGTCCATTTTAAGCCTCTGCCCATATCATGGGTACTAACTTCCCATTGGCCAAAGTAGGTCATATCACAGAAGCCCAAAGTCAAGGTATAATAAAATACATTCCTTACATGGAGCTGTAGTGAAAAACTGTAAATATTTGCTGAGTAATCATCTAATCTACCACAGGCTGGATCTTGGAGAACAAACAGATGTTGTCCTAGGGGGAAGTGGGAGGAATTAGTATTCCATGGAGAGGAATCACGTCAAGAAAGGCAGGGAGGAACAGGGTGTGTGGCACATTTAGGGAATTGTGGGTGATTTGAAGGACAGAAGTGAGACACTAGGACACTAGTGAGAGATGTTGAGTGTGTGCAGGAAGCTGAGTCTAGAGAGAAAGAAGGGGGTCTGTATCTCAGGATGGGAGGAAACCCAAAAGATCTCTATAGATTTGGCCAGGTAAGAGGTCTGCCCTCCCTGATGGATTTTCAGGGGACTCCTGCCTTGTCTTATCAAGTCTCTACTTCCTGGGGGGGGAAGTACCCCTTTCATCAACCCTCTGTGCTCTCTAGGGAACTAAAATTAACTTCACTTCACTATCCAAGTAAGGAACTGCACAAATTCTCCTTTTTCTCATCATCTCCCATGCCCAGGATAGCATCTGATAAGTGTTTATTGTCTATATGCCCAAAAGTGGAAACAACTGGGAATTCTTTTCTAAAAATTATTTTTTTTGATAAAGCATACTTTTGGAAAGAATGCCATAAAATGGTGAATATGAAAGATGCACTGCCTGTCGGCAGATATAACCATCTTCACACTTTGATCAATAACCTTCCAGGAGTGCCTGGCTGGCTCAGCTGGCTAAGCGTCTGACTCTTGGTTTCGGCTCAGGTCATGATCTCACAGTTTGTGGGTTTGAGCCCCTCATTAGGCAGTGCAGAGCCTGCTTGGGATTCTCTCTCCCTCTCTCTCTGCCCCTCCCCTGGTCACACTCTCCCTCTCTCAAAATAAATGAATAAATCTAAAAAATAGCCTTCCAGATTCTATGCGATGTAATTACATAAGTAGAATTATATGTTATATTTAACCAGCTTTTTATATCAAGTCAAAACACAAACCTATCACGTCCTTTTTAGTGGCTGCACCATGCTGTATTTTCTTATATGGGTATGTCATCATTTATTCAGTCTCTTACTTTTCACCACTAGAAACAATACTCTGAAGGTACCCTTTCAAATACATCTTTGCCTACAGGTCTAGTTAGTTGTCTAAGCATTAATTGCTAGAAGTAGAACAGTTTGTTTAAATGCATACCCACTTAACCTTTTCATACATACCACTAAATTGCCTGTCAGAATGCTTGTATCAATATGCAGCCCTACTTCATGCACTTGACATGACTGGATATTTTTATGCATTGCTAATACGAATAATTTTATCTTATGTTATTATAACAGAATGATGACTTTTTTATTTCTTTGTGAAAAGAGTATTTTTTGAATTAGAACTCTCCCGGCAGAGCTATTAGCAGATGTGAGGGGAGGACAAGGATATTTTAGGAGAGAGGAATTATTAAAGTTAGAAGCAGAAATTAATAAGTTGGAAAGCAAAAAAAAAAAAGTAGACTTGATAAATAAAACTAGGAGCTGGTTCTTTGAACCAAAGTAGGGGGAAAAGAAGGAAAGAAAAAACTGCTATTGAGCAAAGCAGAAAATAAGAGATCAAACATGAAAAGCACAATGCCAGGTCTAAGGAATAGGGTCTTTACCTCCAGATATAAAGAACTAAAATGTATTGGAAAATTCTATGTTAAGGGAAGGGGGGGGAGGAAAATTCTGTGTTAAACTTTATGTTAATATACCTGAAAATTTATCAAAAATGAATGGTTTCTTTGAAAATACGTTCCTAAAATTGATTCTAAAGAACCTATATACCAGAATTTACCACAACCCATTCATTGATAAAATGGAAAAATGCCTCCAAGCCCCAGAGCCCCAGATGGTTTTTATGAATGATTTCTAGGAAATCTTATTTTAAAATAACCATGTCTAGGGATGCCTGGGTGTCTCAGTCAGTTGAGTGGTTGACTCTAGATTTCGGCTCAGGTCATGGTCCCAGGACCATGAGATCAAGCCCCACATTGGGCTCCGTGCAGAGCATGGAGACTGCATAGGATTCTCTCTCTTTCTCTCCCTCTGCCCCTTTTTCCCCTTGCACTATCTAAATAAGTAACTAAATAAATAAATTACCATGTCTATGTTACTTACACTAGATATTTAAACTAGCATAGGAAAAGATGTAATTTATAATACAAAAATGCAATACATTTTAAAGTACAGAAGACTAGGTGCTTACAGATATGAAAACCTTAAATAAAATAAATAAAATATTAGTAAGTTAAATCTAGCAGTATATTTTAAAAGAATTACAAATCATGATCAAGTAATGTTGATTCCAGAAAGAATGATTAAGAAATCTGTGTTGAATCAAGTATTCTGTAATACATCAGATGGTGAAAAGAAAAAAGCATATGATCATCTCAATATATGCCAAAGATGCATTAATTAAAGTACAACATCTATTTCAGATAACGATGATAATGATGATGATAAATATCTTAGTAAGCAAAGAACAGAAGGGTCAAAGATACTTTCCTTTTAAATCAGAAGCCACAAGTGGCAAATTTAATGGTAAAACATTAAACATTGGGAGTGTTTCAGTTAAATGAGATACTCACCATTATTGCTATTAATCAAAATGTTTCTGAAGTCTCAGAACAATGCCATTACTGAAGTAAAAGAAATAAAAAGGACAGATTTTTAAATGGCAAATTATCTTTATTTCCAGATTACATTCTTTTCTTTCTAGAAAATCCAGGAAAACCAACTGAAAATATTATGGAAACTAGTAAGAGATGTCAACAAAATTGCTTAATATAAGAAACAAATAGATAAATCTACAACATTCTTGTATACTAGCAATAACCAGTTAGCAAATGTAATGGGGGAAAAAAGAAGATTCCAGTCATAATTGCAACAATAACTTCAGAATACCTGTGTATCTGACTATTATAAAAAAAAAAAAGATGACTTATATGAAGAAAACTATGAATTATTCCCAAAGGAAAAAAAAAAACTAAAAAAGTTGGAGATGCCACATTTCAAGGTATAAAATGTTAGTTTTCCCTGAATTATTTTTATGAAAGTAATACAATTTCAATTCAAACCCCTATGGGATTATTTTTGGAACTTGAAAGATTGATTCTAAAGTTGTCTGGAAGATGGTATGCTTGAAGCTGAGAAATTTTGGATGGGCTCTTAGCCACACAGAATAAAGACTACATTTCCCATTCTCCCTTGCAGCTTGATGTGTTCATGTGACTAAGTTTTGACCAATGTAAGTGTTTTGTTGCTACATCCAGAAACATATTTAAAAACAGCTTATATGCATCATTTCCCTTCTCCAATCCTTTCTCTATCCAGCTTCTTGGAAAATGATGTCTGAGGAGAAGGATGTGTAGGTTGGACCTTGAGAATAAAGGTCACATTCTAGTGACAGCGCAGCAGAAAGCTGGAAGGAACCTGGTTTTCAGAGGTTTTCATGAAAAAGAAAAACCACATCAGTTCCAGATTGCCTAGTCTGGAACTTAACATGAGAGAGAAGAAAACTATCTTACTTAAGCCACTGTTATTTTAGCTTTTCTTCGTTCACAGGCAAATCTAACCCTATTACAATAACCTTTCATATTTTCCCCATGCTTATATAATTAACATAATTATATTCAGACCTATTTAAAGACACACACATAAGTTTTATGTAGGTTTCTCCCATTGTTTTGAGGGAGAAAACAATGTTCTTCATCTTATTTTCTTCGATCAATACAGGCTTGTGAAATTTTATCCACTTCAATTAGTATATAGTTCTAATACATATTTTTTGATGGCTTCAGAAAAGCACCAAAATTTATTCCCCATGCTCTCATTGTTGGGCATTTGCTTTGTTTCTGATTTTTCTCTTACTGTTAACAATGAAGTACTATGTTCTTTTCTACTGACGTTCTTGTTTCTAAGGGATAGAATCCTAGCAGTAAGCCAGCAGGATGAAGGGGTATGCATTTAAATTTTTCATAGATGTTACTAGGTTACTTTCTGGAAAGCCTGAAACACCTGCATTTCCATCACCCATGTATGAGAGCACCGTTTCTCCATAGCCCCCACCAGCAACAGTCCTTTTTTATCTTTTAGCAGTCTGGCGGATATAAAATGCTGGTACATTAATTTGCTTTTCTTGGACTGTAACCAATATCTGGTAATGTAAGACTCCCATCCCTTCTTGTCATAGTTTACAGACATTTGTTCTTTCACACAAGATCACTTTATCCAACTTTAACAAAACCCTATGGGATTAAACATGGAGTTCTAATATAATAAATTGATATATAAATTTTAAGAAAATTAAAAATTTCATATTCAGCCTTCCCATCCAAGGACATGGTAAAGCTTTTTCCTTTTTTAAGATTTTTATTTTTTAAAGTAATTTCTACACCCAACATCAGGCTCAAACTCACAACTCTGAAATCAAGAGTCACATGCTCCATCAACAGAGCCGGCCAGGCACTCCATGGGAAAGCTTTTATTGGTTTAGTTCTTTTATGTCTTTCAATAAAGTTTATAGTTTTATATTTAACGTTTCCTATGCCTTTCTTATTAAATTTATTCTTAAATATTCTGTAGTTTTTGTAGTCATAAATAAAATATTTTCTCATTTCCATTTTTAGGCATTTGTTGATAAAATAGGAAAATGCTATGATTTTTTGTTTATCTTATAATAAGATATTTTAGAACAAATTATCTTGTTCATATAAGAATCTCTTATATTTTCATGTCAAATAGTAGGTTTTGTAGGTTATTTCATTTTCTTTTTTGGCATTTTCTAGGACCTCCAAGATTAGCATAAATAATAAAAGGCCAAGTTTCATGGGTTTTTATTCCTCTCCTTCAATTGCTAAGGCTCCTGTACTTCTAGTCTTGGTTGGACCACTTCACATCTTACTTGAGGGCAAGAATAATACCTGATTTGCCTGACAGTCCATCTCTAACACCCAAAATAGGGCTGAGAACATACTATAAAAATGAAAGTCATATATACATATGTGTGTGTATATATATACATATATGTGTGTGTGTGTGTGTATGTATATTTCAAGGAGAAAGTGGCCAAATGTTGAGTTCTTCCTAGATGAAATAAAATAAGAATTCAAAAATGCATTTTAGATTTAATAATAAGTTCACTGATCAACTTAGAAATAGTACTTTAGTGGAAAGAGCAGAAGCCATGGGACAGAAATTTTGAGAGACGTGAAGGAACATTTTGTGCAAACATTTGGGGGCCTTAGTTCCTCTGGTGCTTATGGGATACTGAAAGCATTTCAGAGTGGTGGCGCTCATAGTGCACATGGGGAGCTGAGAGCTGAGCAAAAGCCATGCTAAGGGCTTTGTGCTTCAACTTGGAGGCCGTGGGTAGCTATGAAAGAATTTAAACTAAAGAGTCATACCATTAGAGTTGTTTTTTAGAAAATCACTCTAAAGAAAATAGAGCACTATTTCCTGAATTCGCCTTTCCATCCTTGTTTGCATTGCCTTTCTTTGGATCACCTTTCCCACCCCCACCCCCACCCCACCCCC
>NW_027532409.1:1736049-1763779 GCF_008692635.1 Crocuta crocuta
TGGATTGCTGCAGCAAAGCTCCTGGTCTTTCCATCCATTCTTGTCATTCCTCTATCTATTCTTCACACCAGCTTCCAAGGCAATCCCTTTGTTTTTGTTTGTTTTTGTTTTGTTTTTCAGATTAATCTTTTCTAGATTACAAATCTACTCATGTAGTTCTTCTGCTTAAAATATATCATGGGGGAGGCACCTGGGTGGCTCAGTCGGTTGAGCATCTGACTTCGGCTCAGGTCATGATCTCGAAGTTCATGGGCTTGAGGAGCCTGAAACTAAGTCCTCCATTAAGAGCAACCTCAGGCTGCATGTAGCCCAGTTCCAGGAAAAGCTTCAGCTGAAGCCACCCTCAGGACCACCCTCGGATCAGCCAATCAAAAGAAATGTGTAACATTC
The DNA here is from genome assembly GCF_008692635.1 of Crocuta crocuta. Lineage (NCBI taxonomy): Eukaryota > Metazoa > Chordata > Mammalia > Carnivora > Hyaenidae > Crocuta > Crocuta crocuta. Next base: position 1,736,440 of record NW_027532409.1, read on the forward strand.
CTGTGTTCTGAGTCAGGGCTGGGAACTGCAGGTAGTTACTCTGAACAAACTAGCCAATCACTCACTGCTTGCCTAAACCCCAGGTAAGCCCTTTGAGCTCACCTTATAATTGGTCATTTTCAAAGGATTCTCAAAGGTCATGATTGGGTCCCGCCAAAAGTAACGGATGCCTCACGGATACTGAACTGTCAAAACTATAACCATGGGTGCTATACAATTATAATTGGTGCTTATGTGATGATGCAAAATGTACAACGTGTGCACTGTAACACCCCCTCCCTTACCCCATAAAAAACCCTGCTCGCCATTGTTCGGGGCTTCTCCTTGCTGCTGCTGCAGTGGTAGACAGGTAGAGCCCCTGCTCGAGCTTGTAATAAAGACCCTTATGTACTTGCATCGGTGATGGCTCCTTAGGGGTCTCAGAAGACTCACGATTCGGGCACAACAGGCTCAAGCCCCACATGGGACTTGTGACAGTTCAGAGCCTGGAGCCTGCTTCAGATTCTGCGTCTCCCTTCTCTCTGCCTCTCTCCCCCACTCATAGTCTGTCTCTCTCTGTCTCTCAAAAAATGAATAAAAACATTAAAAAATTGTAAATACATTATTGGTCTCAGTGAAGCACCATCCTGGCTTCTGTAGCTTCTAGCCTTCCCAGGTGAGCTCCCAAGAACATCTACATCCATCATTTGGTTGGTAGAATTTTAATCTAGGGAATGACCTATTCTTGGGACTCCTAGGGAGAAAGCTAGTTTCTGCTCTAGGAAAACAGAATTTTATGGAAGATCCAGTGACCATCATTTGAGGTTTTGGGTGCAGATTTTCTCAGCATTGTTAATTATCCCACCCTGGAACCAGTTCATTGGTGCTAAAATGAATGTTCCCTATGGGAGGTCCTTGATGTCCCAGGTCTGCTGGGATGATAGGATGAGTTCTCTGGAAACCATCTGGTCTGTAGATCTGTGTCTGAAAAAGGAATCAGGAAGATTTTGATGAGGTTTGGGGAAGAGTTATTCTTAGAAGACTTCACAATCAAACCAGTTCAAGACTATGATTCATTAATAATAATGGTGACAGTTATGTGGCAAGATTGTTTTCTTTCTGTATTTTCCTCCCTTTCTCCTCAAAGCCTGTCACCTCCTGAGACCAAGGTAGAGATAATGAGCCCTGGTCAGATTCTGAATATGTTTGGAAGTAGGGCTGATGGGACTTGCTGACAAATTGAATGTGGGTGAAAGAAAAAGATGGATCAGAATGACTCCGAGGTATTTAGTCTGAGCAACTGGAAACATGAAGTTGCTGTTTAATGACATGGAGGAAGCTATAGGATGAGCAAGTTTTCAAGAGGACTAGAATTTAATATTAGACATGTTATGTTTGAGATGCTATTAGACATCAAAGGAGGACATCAAGCAGGTAGTTGAACATACAAGCCAGGAGTTCTTGGGGGAAGCCTGGATGGGAGATATAAATGTGGGAGTGTTTAAAACCATGAGCCTGGGTGAGGTGACCCGGAAGTAGGTAGAAATAAAGAGGGGGAATAAGGATTGAGCCTGAGGAAATCCAACATTTAGATGGGGAGATGAGGAAGAATCAAGAAAGGAAACTAATAAGAAAGAACGGCCGTTGAAGTAGAAGGAACACACACAAAAAAATGCAGTGTCATGCATGCTACACACGGCAAGTATTTCTAGGAGCACAGAGGCATCAACTGCAAATGCTGCAGATAAGTTGTATTAGTCCCAGTAGAACTAGCTACTGTAATAGAGACATTAGAGGCATCCTCGTATCTCAGTGGCATGGGCAATATAAATTTCTTTCTCATTCATGTACAGCATATTCTGCAGCAGAGGAAAGGGATAAGAGGAGGGGAGAAATAGCTCTTTGCTCCATGAAAATAGTCAGCGTCCATGTTGACAAAGGTTGAATTATCTTCAACTTGTGGCTTTTAAGGACACTCAGGGTATCAATATCCAGCCAGTAAATGGGAGCAGGAAATGAGAATAGTACACAAAAAGTGTAATGTGAAGAGCCTGGCCAGAAATAGAGGGCAACTTCAAATTGGGTAATTTTAGAAAGTTTTTTTTTTAAGTTTATGTATTTGTTTCTTTATTTTTAAGGTTTATTTATTTATTTTGGGAGAGAGAGAGAATGCACAAGCAGGGGAGAGACAGAGAGAGAGGAGAGAGTGAGAATCCAAGAAGGTTCCCACACCACCAACATGGAGCCCAATGGGGAGCTCAAACTCACCAACCGTGAGATTATGACCTGAGCCAAAGTCAGACCTTAACCAACTGAGCCATCCAGACACCCCAGTTTATTTATTTATTTTGAGAGAGAGAGAGGGAAAGAGAGAGCATGTTGCATGCCCATGGGTAGGGGAGGGGCGAGATTATGGTTAATGATAGCAGCCATTACCACCCTAGACTTAAAAAGACAAGAGAAAGTAACGGTTAGTGGAATCAGGAGAGAGTAAGAACTGTGTGGGAGAGATGCCTTTGGTACAGGCAGACAGCAACTCAAAGCAAGCCCACAGATAGTAATCCAGGAGAACAAATTCCCTGACCTCTTCCATCCCTTTCTCCAGTCTCTTGCAGGTAGTTCCCAATTACTCAACCCAACCAGAAACAAGGAGGCTCATTAATAAAATCCCTAGAGGCTAGGCTCCCAAGACCCAGAGCTGGATAGAGAAAGGTAAAGATCGGATTTGAAGAAGCAGATATCCATGATGGGGTGTTTCTGAGTCAGGTTTAGAAGGCACATAAGTCCCGTCCACCCACATTCCATTGGTCAGAACCCCAGCATGTGGCCACCTCTAACTACAATTAAGAAATCAAGTGCCCAAGAGGAGGAAAGGAGAGATTTGATGAACAGCATATTCCTCTCTACCTCATGGTCAATCAACATGATAAGTGAGAATTGACCATTGGAGTTAGCAATATGGAGGCAATTGGTGATCACGAGAATCCAGTCTTGGCAGAGTGGTGACTGTGAAAGCCTTCTGGGAGTAGGTGCAAGAGACACTGGGATGGCAGGGATTGGAGACAGCAATTGCTAACAACTTCTTTCAATCAGTTTTGCAGAAAAGGGAATCAAAGCAATAAGGTAATAGCTGGAGGGCTGTGAGATTAAAAGGGTTTACTGTGTGTTTTTTGTTTGTTTTGTTTTACCAGGAAGAGCATGTTTTGTGCTGATGGGAATGTTCCAGGAGAAAGAAAAAAAGATGATGCGAGAAAGAGGGCAAATTGCCGAAGTGATGTCCTTGAGTAAGCAAGAAAGGCTGGGATCCAGCCATAAGCTGAAGGTTGGCCTCAGGAAAGAAAACAGGCAGTTCATCTACAAGAACAATAGTATATATGGAGAGCAGGAAAGCAGAATATATGGACAGATCCTGGTAGGGAAGAGATGTGAAAAGGAGCTTACTGAAGCTCCTTTCCAATCACTTGCATTTTCTCAGTGCAAATAGAAGGAAAGTTAGCTGAGAGTGGAATTTTGGGGATTCAAGCAGAAATGAGACATAGTTACCTGAGATAATGTGAGAAATGATACTCAGAAGTTAATCTTCCTAGCGGAGATGGTCCAGACAGGTGAAAACCTCTGGCCATCCCACTCTCCACTCTCTCTGTAGACCTCAGAATTGGTCCAGCATCAGAATTGGATAATAAGAATAGATAGCCCTTTTTGAGCACTTACAAGGTCCAAGCCCTGCTCTAAACATTTCACGTGTATTTATTTAGTCATTAAATTTTTTAACACGTATTTACTTTTGAGAGACAGAGAATGAGCGAGGGAGGGGCAGAGAGAGAAGGAGACACAGAACCCAAAGCAGCCTCCAGGCTCTGAGCTGTCAGCACAGAGCCAGATGTGGGGCTCGAACTCACAAACTACAAGATCATGAACTGAGCAGAAGTTAGATGCTTACCTGAGCCACCCAGGCGCTCCCGCAAGTATTTAGTCATAATAATGCTATGAGTAGGTACTACTATCGTTAAGTCCCTTCCATAATGAGGAAACTGAGGCACAAGGTAAGTAATATACTAGATGTCTGTGCTGAATTCAAACTCGGACAGTCTGGCTCCAGGCTCTTGGATTCTACTTATACATATGTACATATTAGACATGTCAGAGATAATCACTAGAGGGGGCTGAGCTTGAGAGAAGGAAATACAGTTCGGAAAGGGCAAGGGGCTGCAGCCGGGTAGGTAGGGATGAGATGCTGTGCTTAGGGGAGAATTTGTGGGGAGTTGGTGCTGGGAGGGGGTGGCCACATGGTGACTCAGGGAGCTTAGGACCAAAAGATAGAGCCAATATCAGAAGTACAGGGACAAGCTGAATAAGCCTGAAGAGTCCCTCATGTCTTCCCCATTCATGTAAACTTGCATCAATCAGCATATAATGCTTGATTTAATGTTCCCTTGGTTTCTGTGTGTTTCACTGGCTAAACAAAATCTTTTCTGTTTCCATGATGGAAGGGCATGGTGCTGTGAAGGTAGCAATAATGATGTGGTAAAACAGCTCCCAATCAATGAACGCTTCATCAGTGAACAATGAACTTCATGAAGAATTTTAAATCCATCAATGAACAAAGAACCAAACATTTTACTTACGTTACATCATTTAATGCTTATAATACCCCTGTGGGGTACACACTGTTATTCCCATTTTCAGATAAGGAAAGTGAGGCTCAGAGAGGTTGTTATCACTGTCCAAGGTCACATGGTAACAAGTGGTGGAGCTGGGCCCTGAGCACCAGCCTGTTAGAGTCAGAAGCTTGCACTTGCTACACTGTACTAGCTGCTTCCAGGTTTGGGGATGTAGCACCAGGAGCCCTAAGGAACCGTACAGGCTCTGGGGCAGGGCCTCTGGGTGAGGGGGACTCCCTTTAATGAAGGCAATTGAGAAACAATCCTCCTCTTTATTTGTCTGTAACAGGGGCTCAGAAAAGCTAATTATCTTCCTGTGAACCAGTTAACTATTCAATTTTCTCCATTTGGGTAATTAATTATCAGAGTCAAGTGCAGGATCCAGCTAAATTTAGGAAGATGCAGCTGTGGGGTCATCTGGGGAACAAGCTCAGCAGAGAAAGGAGGAAGCACAGGCAGGAAACTCTCTCTGCTGTGGTTCAGAAGGAGATGGGGAGAGGGTCCTCAGGCTGGCTGGAGTGGAAGGCAAGGGGAAGGGTGCCCAAGACAGGCTGGCCAGGATTCCCTCAGCACCAGAGAGCAGCAGAGTCAGGGGCATGGGGCCAGGAGGGCAAGGCTGCTCATACAGCTGCCAGCACCACCTTGGGGAAGAAATGGGGGCAGTTCAAACACCAGCTGCTCTGTGTCCTCTCTCTCTTTGAGGGACCTGTGAGATCTGTCACCCCCTAGTCCTCACATTCCCACTGGGAGCCAGCTTATAAAGATGTTAGGCTGCACAGAGAGAGAACTCCTAGGTACTGTTTCTGGCTATCAATGCATGTTAAGCTTGCTAACATTGATTAGGAGCCAAGCATATCTCATATTGAGGAGGTCAGGTACAATGACTGTCCTGTACTACAGATGACAAAGCTGAGGCTCGGGGAGACAATGCAACTTTTTAAGGATCTCATGGTTAGGATATGGCAGAAGCTGGGATTTGAGCTCAACTCCCAAATCCACGCCCTCACCATCTCTCTCTCTCTTATTTAGTGTGTGTGTGTGTGTGTGTGAGAGAGAGAGAGACAGAGAGACAGAGAGACATAGAGATGGAAAGAGAGAGACAGAGAGAGATGGGGAGAGAGAGAGATGGGCAGAGAGAGGGAGAATCCCAAAATCCCAAGCCAGCTCCACACTGTCAGTGAAGAGCCTGACACAGGGCTCAAACTCACAAAACTGAGATGATGATCTGAGCCAAAATCAAGAGAGCCAGATACTTAACTGACTGAGCTACGCAGTCACCCTCTCACTATCTCTCAATGTGACATGCTATGTATGCAAATTTCTGGGCAGCGTCAAGATGAAGAACTGGAGTATTTGAGGGCACCTGGGTGGCTCAGTCAGTTAAGCATCTGATTTCTGCTCAGGTCACAGTCTCATGGTTCTTAAGTTCGAGTCCCTCGTCGGGTGAGCTCTAGCCCCACTTTAGGTGAGCCCCACTTCTCTCTCTCTTTCTCTCTGCCTCTTGTGGGATTCTCCCTCTCTCTCTCCCTCTTTTTCTGCCCTTGCCCACTTGTACCCTCTCACTCTCTCTCTCAAAAATAAATACATACTTACATACATAAAAAAGAAAGAACTGGAGTATTTGGGACAGCAAGGGTTGGAGGAGCACTTGGTTCATTAAACTAAGTCAGCTGATCAAGGATATTCAAACTTTTCAGCAATCTCCTCAGGGGAAGGGGTAGTTCATTTGCAACAGTGGCAGGTCTAAAATCCTTGCCAGTGAATACCCCCATGTGCTCTGGGGGGTATCAAGAGAGATTGGAGAACTGGCCAGAGAGTCTGCCTCCTGGGTCAGTTGCTTGGGGGTTAGGGCTGGGGTGGGGATGATGATGATGATGATAGTTTTTCTGAACACTTACTATATGCCAAGAAGTGTGATAATCACTTTTATATGGGTTGGTTGACTCATTTTTAATCCTTATGATGATCCATAAAATGGCCATTCTTATCATTTCCATCCTACAGCTAGAAAAACTGAAGCACCGAGTTTAGTTCCTTGCTCTTGGAACAGAATTCATTCAGCTCTTTTTAATTTTATTTCAGTTGAATTAAAATCTGAGCAGTTTGGGGCGCCTGGGTGGCTTAGTCGGTTAAGCGTCCGACTTTCGCTTAGGTCATGATCTCGCGGTTCGTGGGTTCGAGCCCCGCGTCGGGCTCTGTGCTGACTGCCAGCTCAGAGCCTGGAGCCTATTTCAGAGTCTGTGTCTCCCTCTCTCTCTGACTCTCCCCTGCTCACACTGTCTCTCTCTCTGTCTCCTAGAAATAAATAAAAATATTAAGAAAAAAAAATCTGAGCGGTTTGTCTCTACCATCCCGCTCCCAGTCAATCAGGCTCTGGCAGAGGGTCAGAGAGGGCTGGTAGGAAGGCCACCTCAAACCATGGACAGCTCCCCATGGCCCTGTGGTTTAATAGCCAGGCTCCTGGGGCTGATTCATTGTAACTCCCGACCACCACCAACATCCATGCTTTGTGAAGAGCTCTGCTTTCTCACAGAGGGAAATTCTCCTTGGACTGACTCTTAGGGACCAGGTGCCCTGGCTTGACTCAAACCCCTAACAAGCCCTGTGGAGTTGGGTCCTGAGCCAGGAATGTCCCTCCTCAGGGTTCTGGAGACCCATCCTCTAAGAGTTTTCTCCATGTGGAGCAGTCAAGGAACTGCTCTCCACATCAGCCCAACAGTCATTGCACCTGTCCAGCCCTGCTCCTCCTACATTTGCTATTATTTCCCACATCAGCAAGTCCCATCTGCCTTAGCTTCTCCATTTTTGCCTTTGTCATCCCTGCAAAAGCTCAGGGCCCAAACTGGACCTGCCCAGTTAAGTCTTCCTTGTTTTGCCAGCCCAGATAGGAGTTTGCAAGTTCAAAGCCAGGCTCCCTGGCCCAAGCTGCCGGCCCAGAGCCCCAGCAGGTGCAGCATAGTTGCCTAGCAACATCTCCGGATCTCTGTGTGCTCCTGTCACATGATTATCGTTGCTAAGGAAACAAGTCCTCTGGCATCCCAGGACGCAGCAAGGCCTAGGCAGTGGTGTGTTACCTGAGGCCTAACAAAAATCTTCCTGTCCCGTGTTCCTGACAAGTTGTGAATCCCTAACTGCTATAGAGGACTACCAGCTTGATCCTTGCCTTTGACGCACGCATTGGCTCTTAGAAAGGAGTGTCCAAACTGAAGTTTGGAATTCATGGAATCCAGTTTTTGGGGGTGGCCAGTATTAAGAGTGGCTTAAAAATTTTTTTTTAATGTTTATTATTTTTGAGAGAGAGAGAGGGAGAGAGAGAAAGATCAAGCAAGGGAGGGGCAGAGAGAGAGGGAGACACAGAATTGGAAGCAGGCTCCAGGCTCTGAGTCACCAGCACAGAGCCCGACTCAGAGCTCGAACTCACAGGCTGCAAGATCATGACCTGAGCCGAAGTTGGACACTCAACTGACCGAGCCAACCAGGAGCCCCAAGAGTGGCTTTTAAGGGAATGTATTCATAGGGATGCCTGGGTGGCTCATCAGTTGAACATTTGACTCTTGATTTCAGCTCATGTCATGATCTCATGGTTTGTGAGTTTGAGCCCCACGTGGGGCTGTGTGCTATTAGTGTAGAGCCTGCTTAGGATTCTCTCTCTCCCTCTCTCTCTGCCCCTCCTCTGCTTGTACTCTCTTTCTCTCAAAATAAATAAATAAACTTAAAAAAAGTAAAGGAATGTATTACTATACCAAGGTTCAGAAGATCATCTTATATCCCCAATTCTCCCACTTCTATCCATAGATTCCATTGTAAAGGCAGAATTCAGACTTGGATTGGAGGGCAGGAAATGTGAGGAGGGGCAGTGGATGAGAGGGTTGTGTAGCGGGGTCCCTGTACAACAAGAGAACCAGACAGGCTTTTCCCCAACACCACCTCCCCACACTTGCGGTTCAAACACTGAGGGACAGTGGATGTCACATCAGGGGGATCACAGCCTCCCTGGAGGGCTTGCCTCCCTGGATTCTCCAAACCAAGATTCTTGGAGTTCCATCCCCAGGACTTGCCAAGAAATGAGATGGAAATGAGGAAATCTCTCTGAAGCACAAAGATAAAGAAATGGATCATAGGAGACAAAATATAAGAGAATTAGAACGCCAGTAAGAAGGTACAACAATCGAACAATCGGAATTTCAAAAATAAATAACAGATGGAAGGAAATTATCAAAGAAATAATAGGGATATATCGAAAATAATTGAAATATTCTGGAAAAGATAGGCATGAGTTTCCAGCTTCAAAGATTCCAAAGAAAGGGGGTGCCCGGGTGGCTCAGTCAGTTAAGTGTCCGACTCGATTTTGGCTCAGTTCACAATCTCGCGGTTCATGAGTTACAGCCCTGCATTGGGCTCTGTGCTAACAGTGTGGAGCCTACGTAAGATTCTCTCTCTCTCTCTCTCTTTCTCAAAAATAAATAAATAAACTTTAAAAAAAAGATTCCACAGAAGGATCAAAGCAAACACTGTAAATATTTCTACCCCAAGTCACATTTTTGGGAGGTATCAGATTACTGGTGACAGAGAAGATCTGAAAAGCTTCCAGATAACAAAAACCAGTTTGCATAGAAAATATAAAAAAATCGTAATGGCATCAGACTTCTCCAGTAGAAGATAGAAGACTATGCAGGAACACCCTCTAAATATTCAAGGAAAACTATTTCATCCTTTCCATTATGGTTGTTTTAATTTCCAAGACCTCTTGGTGATCTAATTGACCCCCCCTTTTAGAACACACCCTCTCCTTTTCCAAGGGGGCAACGTTCTACCTTGTCTTCTCCATTTATTGTCTCAAATTCCTTCAAATTGCACCCATTAGGTAGGTAGTCTGGGTCTCTTTCTTTCACATTGTAGGCTTTCCTCAATGGTTGTTTGGATGTTTTGATTAGTTTTAGGTGTAGAAGCTTAGATTGTTTGATCACATTTAAGAGTAAAGTAGCAAAAAAAACCAAAAAACCCACCAGTCAGAAGCTCTTTGTACTTGACTTGAGCATGTGGTTTGTGAACATCACTATAAGGAGATCCCCCAGGGTCTCTTTGTTAAACTCCTTCTTTAATCCTTAAACTGGTAAGATCCCCCATAGAGAAGTGTTGCCCACTCTTCCTTGGAAGGTATGATCCTGGCAACCAACACTCTAGCTGCTGTGAGAGAAGAAGACGGTGGGAATTTCAACGTTCAGTATGTAGCTTACACCTAATTCTTCTGCCTTCAGCAGAGAAGACCCCTGCCCTCAATTGTACCTGGCATCCTCAAGTCCAGAAGCCCTCTTTTATCTTATCCAGAGAATAAACCTACAATCTTCTGCTGGGGTTGTAGAGGAGAACTAGGGGTCTTCATCTTAAACTTTAAACCAACCTTCCTGTTTTAGTTCCATCCAGTGGTGCCTCCAAACCCTGAGCTTTGGGGGTTTCTGCTGTGGAAACAGGTCGCTGTTTCTTGGCTTTTCCCACTACCAGTTTAGGATTCAGCTTTCTGGGTCTCCTAAGGTAGCCACCATACACTCATCTGATTTCCAGCTCCTAAAATTTTATTTCTGCTTGGGAATATTGTCTTCTCTCCCACCCTCTTTGTAGACCTAAACCTTTGCAAAATTCCTGCACTTAATATTTTAGTTGGGTTTTAGTAATCAACCACACTGTTCAATCTGCCATTTTGAACCCAGAAGTCTTTTTTTAATGTTTATTTGTTTTGGAGAGAAAGAGACAGACAGACAGACAGACAGAGTGTGAGCAGGGGAGGAGCAGAGAGAGAGAGGGAGAGACAGTTTGGAGCAGGCTCCAGGCTCTGAGCTGTTAGCACGGAGCCTAATGTGGGGCTTGAACCCATGAACCATGAGATCATGACCTAAAACAAAGTCAGAGGCTTAACCCACTGAGCCCCCCAGGCTCCCCTGAACCAGAAGTCTTAATATTGATTAATAACTCATACTGAAGCATGTGCATCTAGACGGGTTGGGTTTGAATGTGGGCTTTAGCATCCTGGCTCTTGCACGTACTAGCTGCTTAACCATGGGTAAGTGATAGAAACTCTCCATGTCTCAGTTTCCTCATCTGTAAGGTAGGGATAATAATGACACATACTTCACTTGACTGTTGTGAGCTCTAGAATAGTGCCTAGCACATAGTAAACCATTCTATCAGAAATTATTATTATTATTATTATTATTACATTGTATTTACTATATGCCAGCACTTGTGGCAAGAGCAGTAGATCTGGGGAAACCAAGATGAACATTCCATTTGAGCTTCCACTCTTCCCAGCCCCCAAACTGGTATGACCAGTTTTCCCACTCTGGTCTATACCATGTAAATACAATATGTGTCCTAAGTAAATTACAAGCAGGTGGAAGTTCTAGTTGTGCAAATATAGCTGGTCACAGTGTAAATAGAGAATTCAAACGAATTGGAGGCTAGCCATGGCAGGGCGGTTGCTTTCAAATATGGCTCCATCTCTTTTGTTGAAGTACTGTGGCCGGGGGCATCATTTCCCACACGCCTCACTCCCCACACGCCTCACTCACACGTTAATTTCTGAGCATCCAAATCATGTCTGTTACTTGTTTTGCAGGACAAATGACACCATCTGGACAATGGAAACGGCACGTGCTTGGGGCAGCGTCCCCCTCCCACCCCAATGGCTTAAGCAAGGTCTCCACCTCCTTTTCAATGAGCTTCTTTGAGTTTCCCTCCTTCTGGTCGGCTAGGCTTTCATCTCCTCTCTTTGCTCTCTTTGTCCCGCAGAGCAGGCAGCAAACCTGCAGGTTCTGTGATCCTGCTGCTCAGCTTTAAAACAAAAAACAAAAGCAAACACACACACACACACACACACACACACACCAACTCTGCTGTGGTTCCTGAACTTGCCCTCCTGGAAGGCATAAGCCATCAGCTTTTGTGAAAGTAGCTGCTACAAGGTCTGGAAATCTGGAGGAAAAGATTGAAGAGGGAAAGAAAGACATTGAGAAGAAGAGAGAGGAAGGGAAGGAGGGCGGGAGGGAGGGAGGCCAGCCAGACCCCAGGCTGACTGGTGCTCAGTCTGCAAGAAACAGGGCTGCTTCACCACCAATGTGTGTCCCAGCCAAGGTATTTCCGCTGCACTTTCACCACCCAGCTCAAGATGGCTAGACACTTTTTAGGTGACAGCAATTGGGCCAGTCCTGAAAGATACAGGCACTTGGGTTATTTTTGTCTAAATACCTTACTACCCCCTCTGCTTTGAACGTTCTTTATCCAATAACTTGTATCTTGATGGCTCTTGACCCTAGACACAAAGCTCCCACTTCCAGACAAGAATTTCACACCAGATCATTCAGGGCCCCTGGGGTGTCTCACATTGTTTGCAAGTCTGGGAGGTTATCCTGAGGCATCTGCAGGTAGATTCCTCTCTGGCTCCGGCTACCCTGCCATGGGTACAGTTACATGGCTTCCTCCAGACATTGCCCCTGATGCTGAGATGCATGGGGGCGGCAAGGTCTCATGCCATGGGAGCCGACAGATGCCCAGGAGCTGTATTACGCAGGAGGAGAGGGCTTTACAAGGTCCCTAGTGTGGCAATTCTACTTTTTTCATGTATGTTTTCATTTTCCAGAGTTTAGAATTTCTCTCTTGCCTCATCCTGCCTTAAGAGTCAGATATGTATTCATTGGACACAAATCTCCTGTCTGAACTCAGAACTGCCTAGGATGAGGGCCTCTTTCACTAGGCCATCATCTCTGGTTCCTTCTTTGTTTAGGGAAATTTCTCTCCTGGGAAGCCCCTCATAACCTCATGCCAATAAGGTGTCTGGTTGACAAGCCTAGCATTTCCATAGAGACATAATCAGATATGTTTTCACCCCATGTGTGGGCACGGCTTAGACCAGGCTGCTTACCCTCTTATCCCAGTGAATCCTTTGCAGTCCCTTCAGGAACTGTCTTTACACATTGATTCCACATGAAAAATAAAGTTATGTTTCTTCTATTAACCAGGGCCCTTGGGTGCTTCTTCAGAGCTTGGCTTCCAGGGACAATGCTCCTACACCATAAAGAACTCTGTGCTAACGAGCCCTGAGTACAAACAAAAGTTGTTCTAACACACCCTAGGAACAAAGTAACTAGTTCCTATTCCTGCCCCAAGCTTTGGCCTTCAGTCTGGGATCCTGCCCCACCCTATCCCATCCACCCCAGAACTGATTAGCTTGAGGATCCCCTGACAGGCCCTAGTGATGCGGGAACAGGCAGCTGTCTTTGGCTCAAAGGAAGAAGTGAGTCCAAATGCAACATCAGTTCCCCAGCCAGTGTGTCCAGCTGCAGCCGCTTCATCCTCCGATTGGCCTCCATTTTGGTTTTTGGTTAGTGTCTTGGCTAGAGAGGACGATTCTCTTGGTTCCTTTTGGGGCCACTCTTTCATGCCCTTCTCCTCCTCCTCCTCCTCCTCCTCCTTCTTCTTCTTCATCTTCTTTAATTTAAATTTTAGTTTTAACTTACATCTTATTTTTACTATGGGCCCAGGGTCCAAATAACACAGCTTTCCACCTGCTCTCACTTTTGGAGGAGAAACTTCTCTGCCTGCCTTTCATTGGCCTGAGGTTCTTGCTCGCCCTGGGCAATGAGCACTTAACTCATGCTGAGCCCATTGGACCCTTTCCCTCCCTTCCTGGATTTTGAATCTTCAGCAGAATGGTCCAAAGGCAAAAGTGATTAGTATGTAGTACAGTTACTCCAACCAAGCTTCCTTTNGAAACAAAGTGTGTGCTGGGGAGGGGCAGAGAGAGAGGGAGACACAGAATCTGAAGCAGGCTCCAGGCTCTGAGCTGTCAGCACAGAGCCCACCGTGGGGCTGGAACCCACGGACTGTGAAATCATGACCTGAGCCAAAGTTGGATGCTCAACTGACTGAGCCACCCAGGCCCCCCAAGCTTTCTAAAGGACTACGAGATCTCAGAGCTGTGGATCTTTCCAAAAACTAACTTTTCAGCTTTTTTTTTTTAAAAACAATTCTCTGACTTTTCCTGTAGTCTCCCAATAAATCCTATTTATACTGAAGTTAGCCCAAGTCTGTATCTGTTGCTTGCTGCCACAGAACCCTACTGAATTCCACAGGGGTGGCCCTCTCTCCATCCCCCACTATGGCCTAAATGTCCTTTCCTTCTGTTCTCCAGGCCACTGCCAACCCTAGCTGTAACCCAGCTGATAGAGGAGGCTGTGGGGTCAGCCCCCCATGACACAGAGCAAAGCAGGGGAAGAGCAGGATGCAACTGAGAGCAAACAGACCTTGGACAGCACATGCTTCGTTACTTATATTACAGTTGTTAGAGTATTATTTAATTTTTCAGACTGAACTGAAAATAGCATTAAATAGCACTTAATGAATATGTAAGGTTCAAAATGTATTCACTATTTTAATTCCTTACTGAGTTATCACACAAAATAGGAAAATCTTCTCTTCTAGGGGTGCATGGGTGGCTAAGTTGTTAAGTGTCCGACTTAGCTCAGGTCATGATCTCACGGTTCGTGGGTTCCAGCCCTGCATCGGGCTCTGTGCTGATGGCTCAGAGCCTGGAGTCTGCTTCTTTGGCTTCTGTGTCTCCCTCTCTGCCTCACCCCTGCTCACACTCTGTCTGTGTGTCTGTCTCTCTCAAAAATAAATAAATATTAAAAAATTTTTAATTAAAAAAAATCTTCTCTCCTAGAAAAATCTCTGTATCTGGACCCTGTTGTCAACATAATCCAGTGTTCATGCTGATGACACCTTCTTTGACTTGTAATTTTGTAGGGTGAAGGGATACAGTACTCCCCCAACAGTAGTATCACTGGCAGAAGCAATGTGCCAGCATCTGCACAGCTTCAGGTCCTGGGCGTAGCCAGGGTGCAGGGGTGCGAGAGCACCTGGCTCTGGGGCTCCCAAACACATCGGGTTCAGCCCCTCACCGCTGACAAAATCCAAAGGCAGAGAAATGAGTGGAGGTGAAACAAGAAAGGAATTTATTTCAGTGAGGGCAACATCAGGAAGACAGTGGACTAATGTCTCAAAGACTGCAAAGTGCCGAAAATACTTCCAGGTTTATATAAGGAACATGTGGGACAAAGGTTTGTGGGTACGCGCAGGTGGGCAGCGAAGGTCAGGTCGATCATTGTCCTCGGGTCAGTCCTGCAGGGTCCTGCTGGCTCTGGGCAGTCCTTACTGCTTGAGGGGGTAGTTTCTGTTCCCATCAGGGGATGCTTTGCCTGCAGGGTCTTTTGCCTGAGTTAAGAGATAAGCTGGAAAGGAGAACTTAATCAATTAGAAAGTTCGAGGTCAAAGCGGAGGCAGTGGAAGTCCTCTTTCATGGAAAAGCCAGAGAACAGGGCAGTGTCCACTGGCAACTAAGTAACACAAGTCATTCAGTCCCCGTCCCCAAATCCCCATCCCTACATCCTCTGTGCTTATTCCCCCACTGTGACTGTGAGACAGGCCAGCCTCACACCTGAATCCTGAGGAATGGGAGTGGCACACTGACATGACAGGGTTCTTTTCCTTATATAAGGAGCCATTAGAATATGTAGCAACATTTTGTTAGATGATCTGTGTTAGCTTACAATTTTAACTATAAAAGCAATACAAGTATGTGACGTGATCACTCACTTTTATGAGTCTGTGCTGTCTTAAATTGAGGCTCTAGCTTTCTGCGCTAGCTTATGTAATTCTGAGAAGGTTCTGGGGCAGTGTTTAGGCTCAGTCTCCC
The DNA here is from genome assembly GCF_008692635.1 of Crocuta crocuta. Taxonomy (NCBI): domain Eukaryota; kingdom Metazoa; phylum Chordata; class Mammalia; order Carnivora; family Hyaenidae; genus Crocuta; species Crocuta crocuta. The sequence goes on from NW_027532409.1 coordinate 1,751,827, forward strand.
TAAGAGCAGAACTGGCTGTCCTCCCTGCAGTCATAAGGAAGCGGTGAGCCTGGAGAGAGAAGGGAAGACATCTGGATGGCCACAGAGTGACCCCTTGATGTCTATCACATAAATATTTAATGGCAGAGTCAAGGGCAGAGACAGGGCCAGAGTCTGGGCCATGGGACTTTCCAGGGCCCCAGCATCCTGTGCTCAGGTATCCCAGCTGGCATAGACCCAACCCTGCCGTCCAGAGGGATTATTGCTCCATCTTCACCTGTAGTCTCTGGGGGGTAGGTCTGCTTCCCTGGGGACCTCTTGGAATGAACTTCCTGGTGGAATTCTCCAGCTGAACCCTCTTCCAGAGATGCCTAAAACAATGTGTTGATACATCAGTTTGTTCATCTCTGTGCCAGACCTATTCCTCCCATCTTTTCTGTCTCCGGTGATGGTACCCCCAGCCATTCACCTGTCTACATAAGAACCAGGACATCCTTGATACCTTCCTCCCTCTATCAGCATCATTACACCCCTGCCAGCATCTAATTCATCCTATCTCCCATATATCCCATGAATCTGGTCACTTCTCTCCACCCCCAGAGCCCATCACTACAGTTCAGACCACCACAAGTTATGTAATATTTAGTATTATTTAACGGTCACCTCCTGACTGATGATCTTGCACAGAGGGGTCATGCTTTCATTCACTTCACAAGTGTTTACCCAGCACCTACTCTGTGTTTGGTGCTAGTGATACAGTAGTAAGCAAAACAAAGTCCTTCTCTATGGAACTACCACTCTTTTTCTTTTTTAAAATTAAATTGTTTATTTTAAGAGGGTGGGGGAGGGGCAGAGGGAGAGGGAGAGAGAGAGAATCCCAAGCAGGCAGCAGTGCAGAGCCCGACTCAGGGCTTGAACTTGTGAACCATGAGATCATGATCTGAGCCAAAATCAAGAGTCAGATGCTTAGCCGACTGAGCCACCCAGGCACCCCAATGGAACTACCATTCTTGGGGTGCCTGGGTGGCTCAGTCGGTTAAGCATCCGACTTCGGCTCAGTTCATGATCTCATGGTTTGTGGATTTCAGCCCCATGTTGGGCTGTGCTGACAACTAGCTCAGAGTCTGGAGCTTGTCTTCAGATTCTGTATCTCCCTCTCTCTCTGACCCTCCCCTGCTCACACTGTCTCTCTCTCTCTCTCTCAAAAATAAGTAAACATTAAAAAAAATTTTTTTTTAAAGGAAGTACCATTCTTACAGAAGTCAGCTGTCTTTCCTAAAGCAAAAATATCACATCTGTCTCCAACTTAAAATATTTCAATGGCATCCCACTGCCCTCAGCATGAAATTCAAACTCTGTTATGCCTTCTAGCAAATCTCACCCCACAGTCTTCTTTGCTGTCTTCCCAGACACGTGAGATCAATTTCAGTTACTTAAATGCACCGAGCCTTTGCATATCCCAGCACATCCTTCCCCCATCTGCTTCCCTGGCCGACAGCTACTCATCCTCAGGTCTCAGCTTGGTGTTCTCTTGGCCAGGGTTGCCCACTGTGATGAGTTAGGTCATGTTGGGGATGATGGAATTTGAGGCTTCCCAGAACTCCCCGACACCTGAAACCTATCCTGCCACAACCACTACTGCTCATTCCTTCTCCTGGAGACTGTGATGCAGAAATATGTGCCCAGAGAACAAGGCCAGACATGTGCACACTTTCTTTCTCTGAGTTTCTGGCCTCTCATTGTGCTGGACTAAACAATGCAGAGGATTTCTTTGACCCGGGCTGGAGGGAAACCTAACTAACCTCAAAAGATGGCAAGTGCCATTTTGGGTCTGCCCTGTATCTGAACACTCATTCTATTTGGAGGAAACCAGCCAAGCACATTGAAGGTGTTTGTCCAGGGGCAGCAGCAATGACCTAATTGGATGGTCCCTGCAGTAGGATTTTAACTGGCTTTTCTGAAGCCAGTTTTCCAGTCTTCCACTTCCAGTCTTTCCACTCTTCCTATCCTATTAGCTACTTGATATTCTTCCAGGAAATCTCGTTCTCTTTAGGACCACTGGGTACAGTCTCTACTGTTAGAGACCAGAAATCTCATATATTTTAGTATCTTTTTTATCCTATCCCCGCTATGGAGCCCATCCTCACTCCGCACTCCACTGGTGTCAAGTAGCAAGCCTAGAGACACCTGGGGGGCTCGGTCGGTTAAGCGTCCAACTTTGGCTCAGGTTATGATCTCACAGTTTGTGAGTTCAAGCCCCACGTTGTGCCCTGTGCTGACAGCTCAGAGCCTGGAGGCTGTTTCAGATTCTGTGTCTCCCTCTCTCTCTGCCCCTCTCCTGCTTGCACTCTGTGTCTATCTCTCTCTCAAAAATAAACATTAAAAAAAGGATTTTGGGGTTTTTTTTTGTTTGCTTGCTTGTTTTTTGTTTTTGCTTTTTGTTTGGCTTTGTTTTGTTTTGTTTTTTAAATAGCAAGCCTAGTGACAAGTATACTGAGTAGGATCCACAGCTCATCTTGACTTATCCACTCACTCCAGGTTTTCCTTGATGGGCTGGGAACACAGTTCCTAAGTCAGAACAAACCCAGGCCCCTTTTCTTCTCAAGCACATAGGAGGAGGAGAAGGAGAGTATCAAAAAGTTGCCAATCATAAAGGGGGGAGAATCATCCTTTGCCCTGGGGCCCAGTTAGTATCCTGGCCCTTGGCCCATCCATACTGGCATGCCTCTTGCCTGGAGACAGAGCCAGGGGCTGAGGGGCTTGCACCTCTCCCTGGAGCCCAGCAGCTGTGGATGGACAGAAAACGTCTCTTTTCTTTCCAAGTATCCCATGGTTCCCTGAGAAATGGGCACCACGGCTTCCTGCCTTTGTCCCTTCACCGTGCTTGTGATTGGATGATTTTCTATCTCCACTACTATCTCATGGCTTCTGCCTCTTACCCCTCCCAAGCATTTACTGTCACTGGGTCACTGCTTCATGCCAGGCACCCCTGCCTGCACTGTGGCCCCTTCTGCCTGGTGACTCTGCCACCTCACTGCTTCTGCTCCCTGCCTCTTTCTTCTCTGTGTTTCTCTCCACCTGCAAGCCACTCTGCTATCTGGGTTTGTCTCTTAGATCCAAGCATCCCAAAGAAGGTGTGATTAGATCTGTTGATCACTCCTTGTATAGAGGGCCCTGCCCACAAGGCCTTGGGTCTATGACCACCTGGCTCAGGGAAGCTAAAATGTGGCAACCAGACAGAGCTAATGGGTTCCACTTGGACCCAACATTTCAGACTCAACTTGTACAAACCTAAGCTTGTCATCTTTACTCCCTGTTCATTGCTTCTTCTATGTCCCCGAACTCAGTGAGTGTTCTGTTTTGCTGTAGCAATCTGCTTTTCAAAATGAAGTCCTCCTTCTATCCCAAACCCCCAGCTTCATCTCTCTTCACTCCTGTACCACAACCATCTGAACTTCTCAATATGTAATTCTTGAGATGAACCCAGCTCTTCCTATCCTCTGGCCAATGCTCTTTCCTTTCAACCACACTCTATACAAGGAGGCTTTGTTTGGACTTCTCTGTCCCCACTTGTATTTTCTTTTCTCTACAAGAGCCCAATCTGGAATGCTTTAATGTCCTCATCTACTGGACCATGAACCTTTCTGGGAAGAAATGATGATTTAATGATCTTTGGGGCTTGCCCAGAGTGGATGTCTGTAAGCATTAAAGACCAGCTCATCAATGACCCTCAAACATCCTTCCCCTAGGGCTCAGGACACACAGTCCCCCATCCCCTGGCCCAGCAGTTCATCTTGAGGAGATGTACAGAAATGAAGATCCTGGCAACAGCCTGGTGGGATCCTCCAGTCCTTCCCCTGTACCAAGACTGCTCTCAGTGTGAATGGATTTGCAGGCTTGACCCTGAGAACGCTTCTCTCCAGAGAGTGGCAAGAGCTGAGAGAACACAGTTGTGATCTTGGTGGTCCTTTGCTGGCCTGCCAGGGGCTATAGGCTGCCTGGCTGCTTTAAGTGCCTCTCTGTGGAATGAGCTAATTTCTTCTTGCTCTGTTGCATTCGCTCGTGATGCTGCAGGACTCCTAGTGCAGGAGTGACTCAGCTGATTTGCCTTCTGATACTTGAAGTGGTATGGGGGGAGCAGAAGGGTAGGGGGACAAGCTGGAACCAAGTATTGAACCTTATAGTCATGAGAAGGCCTGGCCTCATGCCCACAAGACCATGGAGAGGGCCAGAAAGCCTAGGGCCTGGTCCTGAACTTACCCTGGGAGTATGAATAGGGCTGGGGGAACTCAGCCAGCTCGAGAAGGACTTAACAGGTTAAGGGTTCTCACTAAAGCCCAGGCTCTGAGACTCTCCCATCAAGCAGGCAGGATTAGTGGTGGAAGTCTAGCTGGCAGGTAATATAAAGCAAGAGGTATATCAGGCCCTCATAGTAAGATGGAGACAGGAACTAATCTTCACAGAACGTTGGGGAAGGAAGGAAGCAAATTACTCAAAGAAGCAAATCAGAGAGAGAGAGCTAAAGCAGGAACCAGCCCTGTGAGTCTGGGCAAAGGCTGGCTTGGTGGGGAGAGACCTCAGGATCAGAAGCACTGTCATTCATTCCCCCACCCTGTGCTGCACACTGGAGATGCAGTCATGACTGAGCATGAATCCTGCCCTAGAGGGAAGCCCTGTTTGAATTTGGTGGGGGAAGCCCTGTTTGAATTTGGTGGGGAAGCCAGGCATATAACAAACCACAGCAGCACTCAGTCAGGGCTATGGCAAAGGTCAGCACAGGAGCTGCATAGCACAGAGAAAGAAGACCTAACTCTGCCTCTTTGGAAAGAGCGTCTAGAGATCCTTCATAGTGGACGAGAACCCGAGGGTCCTTCAAAATGCAGGGGAACATCTGAGGGTCCTTTATAGTAGAGGGGAGACAATTGAAGCTCCTTCACGCTGGAAGATAAGTGTGGGGCGTCCTTCACAGTAGAAGTGAGTTCGTATTTGAAGGATGTAAAAGTATTTACTAGGTGGAAAAGGAAAGCCTGTGTACTGGCATGAAGTATGGCACAGCTGAGCCTGTCGGGCACTACAGGTCATTAGATGGGACTGGTACACTGGGTGTGTATGAGAATGTGGCAGGAAATGTTGCAGATATTGATGAAGGCAGAAGATAGGGCTGTGGTCCTGATTCTGGAGATCCTACATACTAGTAAAATGGATTCTCACCCCATAGCTCTAACATCTGACTCAATCAAATTACAAATCTTCCTCTTAAAGGAGAGGAAATGGGTGATAGCTTGCTCCTGTTTAGTATGAGCTCCTTTCTTCTTTTAAGCTTAGGAGTCTCGCTTGGCCTGGCCTCAAGGGAACAGGGAAACTAAGGCAAGCCGGGAAAGGAAATTGCAATTCAGAGGGCATCCAGACGTCCAAGATTCAACCTGTATAAGACAGTAGATGATTAATGTTAGCCTACCTATGACTTCTGCCCAATTTGTGTCGCTTCAGGAGTGAGCTGGGACTAACCCTGCAGCAGGGTCCCCAGGTATTATAGCGGGTTAGAGATTAAGAGCCGGGAGCCTTCTGAAAAGGCACTTGCATAACTGTGAAGTTCAAATAATCTTTACTAGCTGTGTGTTCTTGAGTAAGTTACTCAGGGTCCTCAGCTGTGGAATAGGGATTATGGCACCTATTTCCAAGGATTATTGTGAGGGTGAGATAATTTGTATGAAAGAATCTGGCATCTAGTGAGTATTCTGCTTCTCCTCCATGACCGTGTCTCAAGAAACCCAAAGAAGGGGGAAAGTTTAATTCAACATGTACAAAGGGTTAATACCTGAATATACATATAAAAAGCTCCTTTCTTTCTTTCTTTCTTTCTTTCTTTCTTTCTTTCTTTCTTTCTTTCTTTCCTTCCTTCCTTCCTTCCTTCTTTCTTTCTTGAGTATGCATGCACATGTGTGTACACAGCAAGGGAGGGACAGAAGGGGTGAGAATCTTAAACAGGCTCCATGCCCAGCACAGAGCGCAGGGCTCCATGGAGGCTTGATCCCATGACTGTGAGACCATGACCTGAGCCAAAATCAAAAAGTCAGATGCTCAACCGACTGAGCCACCCAGGCACCTGAGGAGCTCTTTTAAATCAATAAGACAAAGGATACTCCAATAGAAAAATAGCTAAAAGATAGAAGCAAGTAATAAATGGGTACAGTAATGGCTATTACAAATACAATGCCATATACCCACAAATACACAGCCATACATACACACTTCATTAGCCAAAAAAAGCAAATGGAAACAAAGGAAACAAAGGCAAATGATAACAATAATAAAATATTTCCACTTAGCGTGGCAAAGTTTACAAACTAGTCATAAACACAAGGTGCTTGCATTCACAATTTATAAATTTTTGTATTCTTTTTACATAAACTACCTATTCATACCTTTTGCCCATTTTTCTGATATAGTGTTGCTCTTTATCTCATGGGTGCATAAAGCCTCTTTATATATTCAATTTTATTTGACATATGTGTTACACATACTTTTCTAGTTTGTTATTTGTCTTATGACTTGTTTATGGTATTTTGGCTGTACAGAAGTTTAAAAATCTTTAAATGGTCAAAATCGTCAATGAATGTTTTCTTTTTAGTGTGGCAAAGAGGATAAAGCTTCACAATACACAGCATGAGAGATGCTGTCTCTCATATGAGATTTTTGGCTTTGGTAGCATGGACTGAAACCACTTTACATTTAGATCTTTTATGTCTCACTTCTCTGAATGGAATTTTCTCATTACATAATCTTCCTATGTAGACTTGGCTTCCAACATAGGTGTGAATCCAGGGAGAAAATGCATTTATCACACAGACTTGATGTTCTAGTCTTCTCAAACTTGCATTTCTCATTGAAAATTAATTGACTGTGATCTGGTTTATACATTGGTCTAATGAGTTTGGTTAGTGTGAGTCTGCCTTAATCTCAGTGCTGACAAAATCGGGTTCCTAAGCTATATGTAAGTCCAACAGTTGGGCTCTGCCTTGTGCTAATTTACCCAGACCTTTTTTTTTAAGTTTATTTATTTACTTATTTTTAGAGAGAGAGAGAGAGAGAAAGGCAGAGAGAGGGGAGAGAGAATCCCAAGCAGGCTCCACACACAAGCCTATGTGAGGCTTGCACCCATGGACTGGAGCTGAAGTCAAGAGTCAGATGCTTAACCAACCAAGCCTCCCAGGTACCCCCATCCAGAACTTTTTGAGAAATGTCAGTCCACCACTTTTTGTTGGAGATAATCCTCAGCATTTCCATGGCTATGCAAGTATCTTTCTCAATGATAAGTGGTGAAGGTGAAGATGTCAGAAACCCTATAACTAATAGTAATTAATAATCATACCTAATCCCTAATTAAGTACTTTTTAGGTGGTGCCTGGCACTCTTCTTGGTATGTGTAATGGACTATTTAACAGCTACAACCCTTCAACATAATATAAATAGTTTCTAACTTACAGGTGAAGGAAACGGGGTCCAGAGAGATAGAGTAACTTGATGAAAAGTTACAAAGTCAGAAAGGAGTGCAGCCAGTATTTGAACCCTGGACCATCTGCTTTCATCTGTGCTTCTGTTTGTAACAGTTGATTATGATCCTGTCTGGAAATCTCCCTTTAGCTTAGAGATCCTTGCTGTAACCTAATTATTCCACTAGCTCCACCAAAAATAAGCTGATAAACTTTTTTTCACTAATTTCTTCATTTCTTTCTGAATTTTCAAATCTCCAGCACTAACTCACACATAGGAGCACCCTGTGGGTGACACATAGGGAACTCCTGCCAAATCCCTCTTCCCGGGAAATATGGGCATCCATTCTTCCACTGTTGTCATGGCTGCTGTGTCGAATTTAAAATATAAAGGGTTTTTTGTGCATTGTCTTCCAGCCAGAAGAAGCAGCAATAGGCTGGCACATTCCATATGAGGCCTTAGGCCTCCAGGAAAATGTCTTTCCTTTAGTGTTTTTTAAAGTATTGATTTAGCTCTTTATTTTCTGACTGAATATAGAACTTTACCAGTTTCAGGTGGCTTCGTAATGTTCAGATAACTAAAATTGACCAGTCTATAATTGAATTGAGTTATTTGGAGGATATAAAAATACTGTGCAATTTTGTTTTATGTAGTGCTATTTTTATGAGGGCTAGAAATAATGTTCGGTAGACAGAAAAGTGGAAAATAGAAAAAGAGACTGCATTGTGCCACAGGAAGAAACAGAGAGAGAAACCTGGAAAGAAAGACAGGGAATTAATAATTGATTATCACTTACTATTGCCTATAACCGTGCTATATCCTATAACTGTGCTAGATCCATCCTTTATATCATCCTGTTTAATTTTCATGGCTATCTGGGAACGTAGATTTATTGCATCCATTTTGTGGGTTAGCAAACAGGCTCAGAGAGGTTAAGTAACTTGCTCAAGGACACACAGCTGGTTCAGGCAGAGCTGGGATTTGAGTGCAGTTCTGTCCGCCCCTCAGTGTGCTAGGCACAGAAAGGAAGAAAAGATTACAAACCTCCAACCTCAGCCTAGCAGAGACCTGAAAAGATCAAAGTGAAACTAAGTGGGAGACCAGAGAGAAGAAGGGTGATTCCATTGGCAGAAGAGTTTGGCTCGCTGTTAGTAAGTGGTGTAGCTTCTGAATCTACCCGCCTGGAGCAGGGCAGGTGCAGGTGGCTAGACCTGATGGAGGTGAGGGTGAGGATGAATGGAGGGCCTCACCCTGTCAGAGAGGCTGCTGGTTTCAGGACAGCTGGGAGTCTGAGCGACTGAATTAAGGCAGAGACAGGGACTCTGGTCTCTCCCGGACAGTAGGGACACTGACTTCAAGTGGATGACTCCTGCCTTTCGGAGGAGCACTCTCCTTGTCAAAGTCTTACGTCAGCGAATCAAGACTTAGTCACCATGGTATCAGTAATGCCCCAGCAACCCGTCGAGATCTTTCCTGATAATCTGAGTGAGAAAGCCACAGGAAGATTTCAATGCATTCAAAACAACAACAACAACAACACTTACAAAAAGCACATGTTCTACGTGCCAGACATGACTTAAGAGATGGGGACTAAATGGCATGCCAAAATACTTTGATCCCTGGTCTTTGGAGCTACAGTCTGGGGTAGGGGGGTGGGGGAACAGATACAAATCACATGATAATACAAGTAAATATAAAAGTGAAACTTTAGCAAGTGCTCATAGGGAAAGGTACACAAAATTACATGGTAAGGCTTCCCTGAGAAAGCAGTGCTTAGGGGCACCTGGGTGGCTCAGTTGGTTAAGCATCCAACTTTGGCTCAGGTCATGATCTCATGGTTTGTGAGTTTGAGCCCCTCTTTGGGCTTTGCACTGACATTCCACAGCCTGCTTGAGCTTCTCTCTCTCTCTCTCCACGTCCCCTACTTCTTCTCTCTCTCTCAAAATAAATAATAAACTTAAAAAAAGGGAAAGCAATGCTTATGCTGTGAGGTAAGGAATAAGTAGAGTTAACTACTTGAAGGAAGAATATTTATTATATTCTTGATAAAGAAGTCATTAAGTGCAAAGGTCCCTTGCTTTAAATGGTTCATCCTGGAGGATGGAGGGTTAGTGCAGAATCAGGGTTTTGCACACTTTTTACATTCTATCTGGATGTTTCCTTTCCTAACTGGAAACTTCCCTAATGGCCAACAAGTCCACATTTCAAGTTGAAGATCATGCTTCTGTCTTTAAGCATAAGATACTTTTCATTTATTCATGCCTACATGCAAGTACCCATTTATCCAATCAAACCTCCAACCAAGTATCTATTTATTTATCTGTTATTTCATTACCTATTCATATTTCCATTTAATCATCCATCATATCAATTATCAACCCATGTGTCTGTCTACCCTTCCACCACACACACCCATCAATGTATGTATCTATACATCTACACACATTTTATATCTCCATGTGTTTATATATCCATTTATCTACCATCCACCTCCTATTCATCCAGTCATTTACCCACATATCCATCTATTCATTTATCCATTTACTCATTTGTCCCTCTGCAACATAATAAGAAATATGTTTGGTCTCTACCCCCAGTTCCTGACACAGAGCTCTGAAAACTTTGTAATTTCCTGAGTGCTGGAGGTGACAGAATTGTCTTACACAGAGCTCCTAAATCCCTTGGAGTTTCCTGGGTGGTAGAGCACCGTTTGCTGTAATGACATGACTCTTGGTGGGCTCCTGATAGTTTCAGGATGGGGATTGGTCACTAGATAGGTCAAGCTATAATTAGAAGATTAAAACTTTTGGTCCGACCACTCCTCATTCTCTGGGGAGAGGAGAGGTGGTGGAGATTGGGTTAATAATTAGTCATGCCTATGTGATGAAACTTACATAAAAATCCCTAAACCATGAGCTTCAGAGAGGCTGTAGGTTGGTGAATCCATCCATGTACCGGGAGGGTGGATATCCCGAACCATCACAGGGACAGAAGCTCCTGCACTTAAGACCCTTCCAGAACGTGTCCTCTGTTCCTCTCCATCTGGCTGTCCATTTGTATCCTTTATAATAAACTGGTGAATGTAGGTAAAGCATTTCCCTGAGTTCTATAAGCTATTATAGCAAATTCTCCAACCTTAGGAGAAGGTCATGGGAAGCCCCAATTTGTAGCCAAGTTGGACAGAAGTGTGGGTAACATGGGAACCCACTACTTGTGATTGGCATCTGAAGTGGGGGGCAGTCTTGTGGGGATGAGTCCTTAACCTGTGGGATCTAGGCTAACTTCAGGTAGTGTCAGAATTGTTTATATGAGAAAAAATTGCATACATTTGGTGTCAGAAGAGTTATGAGTAGAGAAACAAGTCTTCTTTTACCTTCCAACCAACCAACCAACCAACCATTTATTCATGTATCCATTCACCCATTCTTCCACTTATCCATCCATCCGTCCATCCATCATCCATTCATCCATTCATCCATCCATGTATTCTTCCATTTGTCATCCATTCATTTAATCATCCAAGTATTCCAGCCATCTTCCATCCATTTATTTACTCACTAATGTATTCATCCATTTTCATTGCTGTGGGACCAATTACCACAAACTTAGTGGCTTAAAACAACACAGATTTATGATTTTATACAAATGGTCCCCAACTTAGGATGGTTCAACTTGAGATTTTTCGAATGTACAATGGTGCAAAGTCCATATGCATTCAGTAGAAATCATACTTTGAATTTTGAATTGTGATCTTTTCCTGGCTAGCCATATGTGCTACACTCCTTTCTCATGATGCTGGGCAGTGGCAGTGAGCACAGCTCCTAGTCAGCCACGTGATTACGAGGGTAAACAACCCATACGACCATTCTTTTTTTCACTTTCAGTACAGTATTCAATAAATTGCATGAGTTTTTCAACACTTTATTATAAAATAGGCTTTGTGTCAGATGGTTTTGTCCAACAGTAGGCTAATGTAAGTGTTCTGAACATGTTTAAGGTAGGCTAGGCTAAGCTATGTTGTTTGGTAGGTTAGGTGTATTAAATGCACTTTTGACATATGATATTTTCAACGTAATGATGGGTTTATCAGGATATAACGCCATTCTAAGTTGAGGAGGATCTGTAGTTCTTAAGGGGTTAAAATTAAAATGGTGGCAGAGCTGTAGTCCTTTTGGGAAGGGTCAGTTTCCTCGCCTTTTCCAGCTTCTAGAGCCTACCTGCATTCCTGATATATTGTCTCCTTCCTCCAAGTTTATTTATTTATTTATTTAATATTTTTTATTTATTTCTGAGAGAGAGAGACAGCGTGAACAGGGGAGGGTCAGAGAAAGAGGGAGACACAGAATCTGAAACAGGCTCCAGGCTCTGAGCTAGCCGTCAGCACAGAGCCCAACGCGGGGCTTGAACCCACGAACTGTGAGATCATGACCTGAGCTGAAGTCGGACGCTTAACCGACTGAGCCACCCAGGTGCCCTTCCT
>NW_027532409.1:1764011-1774174 GCF_008692635.1 Crocuta crocuta
CAGGGGAGGGTCAGAGAAAGAGGGAGACACAGAATCTGAAACAGGCTCCAGGCTCTGAGCTAGCCGTCAGCACAGAGCCCAACGCGGGGCTTGAACCCACGAACTGTGAGATCATGACCTGAGCTGAAGTCGGACGCTTAACCGACTGAGCCACCCAGGTGCCCTTCCTTCCTCCAAGTTTAAAACCAGCATCTACATGCATCTTCAAATTTTCAAATCTTCAAAGTTCAAAATCAGCCTCTATGCACATTTTCAAATCTCTCTCTGGCTGTGTTCCTTCTGTTTTCCTCTTATAAAAATATTTGTGATTACATTGGGCCCATCCAGATAATCCAGGATAACTGGATGCCTCAAGGTCAGTTGATTAGCCAACTTAATTCTCTTTTGCCACATAATCTGACATATTCACAAATTTTAGGGATTAGGACATAAACATTTTGCAGACCATTATTCTGCTTATGACACCATCCATCTGTCCATTCATGTATTCACCCATCCAATTCATTCATTAGTTCATCTTTGTGTTTATATGCCAATTCATCAATTTGATCATCCACTCACTCATCTATTTATGTATTTATGTATCCATGTATCTATTATCTATCCATCTATCTATCTATCTATTACCTGTCAAGCTCTCCATACATCCATCCAATTGTCCATTTATTTATTCATTCATCCAACTAGTCATTCACTTGCCCACCACCCATTAATCTGTCATATCAACCATCCATCCTAATTTCATTATTTCCATTTATCCTGTCAGCATTCATTCATCTACCAGCCATTCATGCATCAATTTATCTGCCTATCCAACCATCCATCTCATCAGTCATGAGCTACTCTTACCTACTTTGCTTCTGACTTTTTAATTAACTAAAAAGTACCCTTTCAAGACCCCCCCACACACACACACACACCACAGTTTGTACCTAATTATCCACACTGGATAAATGGAAACAAACTGATAATTTGTTCTCAACCACCTGTTTTTCTGATCCTAACTCCAAATGACTTGGAGCTCCTGGGTCCTAAGCCTCTCTCTCAGTTTTGCCTGTAGAAATTTGTACTAGCTGCATGCCAGTGAGTCTTCTTGTAATCTTAGTTAGCTTGTGGAGCTCTGCTTGTGTTGACTCTGTGTTGACCCTGATCTCACCTTCTCCTGGTTATGCCCAGAAGGAGTGAAGAGAATAAGCAAACCTGCAGTATGTGTGTGTGCATAGGGAAGGTTCTGGATTTGAGCTGTGTGTCTTGATGTTTTTTCTGCCATACTATCCATGCTCCCAATAAAAAGGTTTGGATGAAACCCATACTCTTCACAGTCTAGGTTGATTCCCCTCCCCCCAACAGGGAGGTAAGACAAATAGTACTGAAAATATTTGTGGTGTAATGGTCAAAAAAGCATTTTGAGAATATGAAAAAAGTCATTTAAAAATCTCAAAAAATGCCATTAAATAAGGAAAAACTTAATAAATATGGTAAACTTTATTTTTAACAAGTTTTGTTTCCCCCTCAGACTTTTCCCCATAGATACTACTAACAAGATAAGAAAGGCATGTATTATTGAAGCAAAAGCTTTAATAGTGACAATAATTACAAAATCACTATTCACAAACACCACCACAATTTGTAGTTGTCAGACTGGTAAAGGTCTCTCACCACAGGCAGGGACATAGATAAGGTAGACTGTGGGCTGTGTGACATTCCCTCAGCTCAGCTAAATTAACACCACCCCCTGCTCTGTTGCTCAGGAGAGCACATCGGAATACATATGAATGGGAGTGCCTTCATTATTATTATTCATCATTATTATAAGAGTGACTGCTTCCACTTATTTATTTTCTAAAAGGTATCTCATTGGACTATGGTACTTTATGTAGGATCAGTGACAAGATACTTGTCAAGTACATTATGATCGACCGTGTCAAGACATGACCATTGAGAATCATGACTAAATGATGGATTCCTATGCATTTTAAGGCTGAAAATCCATGATGGGCACAAGTTTAAACTGGAATGACATTGTTTGATCAAGTCTTGGTAGACCAGCTCCTGTCCTGCAGATACCATGAATTCGTTGAGTGAGCAGATGTGCTGGTACATCTTCATAGAGCTCAAAACTGACCCTTTGAGGGCACAGCCTATGCTTTTTCAAAACCGTTCAAGGAAGACTTAATGGAAATTGTACTCTCAGAGCCTTGGCCAAAAGAATATTTCAGAAATGAATGAAGAGGGGAATTCTCTGGCAATTCTCTGTGACTGATTGGCAGTCTGGTGTGGCAAGATATCACTTCTTAGCAGTTTGAAGATTCTAGGGCCCTGAATCAAAAGATTTTGAATGCACTGACATTCCAACACTAAGAGGTCACTGGTTTATGAATATGGGCTCTGCCCATCACTAAGACATGTGCAAATTATACATAAAAGGTTTATGCTTTAATGTCTCTTGTATGAAACACTACTTGAAATGCCTCAGCAATAATTCTTGGGTTTATTCCAAAGCTCTTTCACATGCTACACCTCGTTTCATCCTTACAACAATTCTGAGAAGTTAGACAGGGTATATCCCCATTTTATAGATGAAATGACTACATCTGGAAAGTTGATGTCCAGAGATGATAACACCATTATCATACTGCGAGCCATTGCTAGCTGGTGCTGTTCAGGATAGGTGGGGACAGTATAAGGATGCCTACCATGCTTTTCCTCAGCAAAAACATGAAAACTAATTAATTAATTTAAAAAAACTGTAGTGCTGCTTCTTTTATTGTTAATTTGCAGATGGTAGTCTCTCTGAGTTGGTCATTTATGCTGATGGCAGAATTGAGTTCATAAGGAAAAGGATTCCACTGCAACTTGAAGCTTGGTGAAAAGCTTCAGCTTAAGCAGGTTTTTATGGCTAAAATTATCTGTCGCTGCAGGAAAGTACACTGCTGAGTGAGAATGAAGGATTTATGGAACTGTTTCAGGGTAGGGTGACCAGTGTTTTAAAAAATTCCTGCCCAAGAACATTGGAGGTGTGACTTTTCATAAATCATAGTTACTAAGAGTAAGCCCAGTCATTTATAAGTATAAACTGAGATTTAAAAAAAGTAGTAGTGTTATATACGAGTGAGAGAGCTCTGCAGCAATTTAAGAGTTAAATCAGTCAGGTTAAATCGTAAAGGATAAAAGCCATATATTACCAGAACCGATTTTAAAAGACAAAACGTCCCTCAGGTCAAAGGCAGGAAGAACAGAGATTGACTTCAGTCGAATCAGTGGAATTAGTGTTTTCAAAAAGAGCAACTCAACAGAAGGGAGAAGGTCTACACAGTACAGGGGGAAGTGAGGGCCAGAGGAAAGGATGTAATAATAATGTAGTAATCAACAATTTGTTGAGCAGTTACCATTGCTAAGTGGTTTGAATGAATCATTTAATCCCTACAACAACCCTGTTATCGAAATAAAAAACTTCACTAGTGGTAAATCTGGGATTTGAACCAGATCTGTCGGCCTCCAAAGCCTGTAGGCTTATCTATTCTTATCCAGTTTTGTCCTGGGTAAGGGTGTTTTTGGCAAGCCAGGACACTGCCATTGGCTACACACATTCTTTCATTTCCTCTTTGGGAGTTATCTCCACACACCGTGGATCACTGTTCAAAATCTCCTCACTGGCAAATCAAAGACATACTTTGAGCTATAAGGGAGAATAGAGTTGACATTGTCCACTCTCCTACTTTTACAGATGATATCCGTAACTTTATTTTTGCACCCTGCCATGAACCCCTCACCCCTAGCTCTGGGGAATGAGGTCCATGATCTAGCAGGGGAATTCCATCTTTGGCTGTGAGATGTGATTCTAAAGGAATCACAGTTGATTTTCTTGTGTGGCTTGTTATGTTATTCATGGTTTAATCAGAAAATTAAAAACTCTGAGAGGCTAAAACATAAGGACTTTATTTGAGGACAAATAGGCCCAGGACCAGCACACCTATATTGTTTGCAAGGGCAGCATTATTAGAAATAAGCACGTGGCCTCCAAGCATATTACTCTGAAGGGCAAAATTCATGGAGGTGATAAGTCTTGGCATACTTCCGCTTTCCTGACCTTGACCAAGGCAGATCCTTCCAGCATAGACTCTCAATGGCACCATGTGCCACTCGTTTATGGCACTTACCACTGCTGTGATGTTACATTCGTTTGCACGATTATTTGACTAATGCCTGTCTCCTCCATAGACTGCATCAGCTCCACAAGAACTGAGTTGGTGCCGAATTTTAATCATCATCATATCCCTGGCACCTGGTACAATGCTGTGAAAGTCACCGGTATTCAGTAAATGCCTTTTCAGGGAATGCATTCAATTTTCAACATCAGTCTCCTTAACTATCTACCCAAGAGAAATGAAAACATATGTCCACACAAAAACTGGTATGTGAATGTCCCTAGCAGTGATATGCGTAATAGCCCCAAAGTGGCAACAATCCAAATGTCCATCAGCTGGTGAGCGGATAAACAAAAGGCGGCGCATCCATACAGTGGAATACCATTCAGCAATAAAAAAGAAAAACACAGACTGCAACATGGAGAAACCCCAAAGATATTATGTTAAGTGAAGGAAGCAGACGCAAAAGACTACACAGTATACTGTCCCATAGGTATGAAATTTCTAGAAAGGAAACACAACAAAGAAGAAAGCAGAACCATGGCTGCCCAGGCCTGGGGGTAGGAGTGGGGACTGCCTGCATATGGGAAGAAGGGAACTTTTGGAGGTGATGGAAATGTTCTAAAATTGGATTTCGATGATGATGGTTGCACAACAGTATAAATTTACTAAAAATCATCAAACTATACATGTGCAGTGGTGAAGTGTATGTATGCCATGTGAGTTATGTCTCAATAAAGCTGTTAAGCATGTTTACAAAAATCAATCTCCTGATTCATTTTATCCCATCTTATGTTCTTTGGAATGTTATTTCTGTGGGACATTGTGCCAGAGACTGCTAGTTGGAATCTCAACTCTTTGGTGAAAGAACCTCGATTTTTAATGTGGCACATCTTTTCAAATAAAATAAGGCATGTAAATAAAATACTGTATTTTCCAGCCTCCCGTGCAGCCCTGTGTGGCCATGTGATCAAGTTGTGGCCAATGAGATGTAAGCAGGAATGTTGTGTAATTATCAGGGAGGCTGTTTAAGGGATATGGCTGAACTTTACTTTTTCCCTTTTCCGTTTCCTTTTTTCTTCCTAGGAAAATGTGGACTGGTGCTCCAGCAGACATCCTGGACCTTGGGAATGAAACTTAAGATGGTGGAGTAAAAATACAAAGCTTCCCATATTTTGGGCACCTGGGCAGCTTAGTCGGTTGAGTGTCTGACTTTGGCTCAGGTCATAATCTCACAGTTTGTGAGTTCGAGTCCCACATTGGGCTTGCTGCTGTCAATATGGAGCCCACTTCAGATACTCTGTCCCCCTCTCTCTGCCTGTCTCCTGGTTGTACTCTCTCAAAAATAAATAGACATTAAAAAAAAAAAATAAGGCGGGGCGCCTGAGTGGCTCAGTCAGTTAAGCGTCCGACCTCAGCTCAGGTCATGATCTCATGGTTCATGGGTTCAAGTCCCGCATTGGGCTCTGTGCTGACAGCTTGGAGCCTGGAGCCTGCTTCAGATTCTGTGTCTCCTTCTCTGTCTTCTCTCTCTGCCCCTCCCTGGATCACACTGTCTCTCAAAAATAAATAAATGTTTAAAATATTAAAATAAAATAAAGCTTCCCATATTTCTTTTATGCAGGACAAAAATAAACTTTAATTTTATTATGCTTTTTTTCCTGGTATTTGTAGCTAAATCTAATCCTAGTACCAGTTTTAATAGGTATTAAATGAAAAGAGGGTTCTGTGGTCAAATAATTTTGAAAATTATTAAAGTTTAACAGATTTCATTAATGTGAGACCTCTCAGAGTTTTTAATATGCTAATAAGCAATGGCAACCTCCAAGATGGGCGAGAGTATGCACAATTTCCCAAACCAACTTGACCCCTACACCTCTTTTTATTGGATCATCTCACGGGATGAATGATTTAGGGGCAATGGGAAATGTTGCTTTAAAACATTTACATTTTTGCTTCTTCCTAATGCATCCCTTTTCTAGGCTGAAAGATCTTTCTTAAACATAAATTTGATGATATCACATACCTGTTTAAAATACTCGAACAGAGCACTGAGTGTTATGTGGAAACTAATTTGACAATAAACTATTAAAAAAAATAAATAAAATAAAATAAAATACTCGAACAATTCCTGTAGGATAAAGTTCAAACTCCTTTATGTAATGAACAAGGCCTTTTGTGATCTGGCCTTGCCTTCTCTCTAGCCTCACCCTAGCAGTCTCCTTCTCACATCAAGAACCATTTACACTGTTGAGAACTGTGCTTGTTCTCCTGGTCTCTTTGACTCTGTAGTGAGTAGAACAGTTTCTATTTGCCACCTTGACTGGCATTCTACCTCTGATCCTTTAAGACCAGGCTGACATATTAACTCATTCATTCCTATTCATGCTTTGAGCAATTTCTACTATGTATCAGGCAACACACTAGTACTTGGGATACAAAGCCAAATAAACATAATTCCTGCCCTGGAGGGACATCAAATCAAATGAAGTTAGACAAGTGCTGTATTAGTCAGAGTGTGGCAATGTCCGTAACAAACAATCCTCTCATTTCAGTGACTTGACATTAAGACATTATTTTTCACTCCTGGCACAGTACAGCGCATGTAAGCACCGGGGTTCTGCTCTGTGAAGTCAGTCAGGGACCCAGGCTCATTCCATTGCCATTTTGGGGGAACCCCTAAGTCTCCACTGAATAGTTTTGCATCTGGCCAGCAGATGAAGAAAGGAGAAGAGTTTGGAGGCTCACACAGGAGGTTTGGGGGGATGTCTAGAAATGAGATATATCTGTCACTTCTGTCCAGACTCCATTAGCCAGCATTTAGTCACATGAGCCTACCTGATTACTGAGAAATGTAATTTTGCTATGAACATAGGAGGAAAATGAAATGGGCTGTTGGAAATAGCCTTTGCTGTGACACAGATATGTAAATAAGAACAACAGAGAAGCTTGCGGTCTAATGGAGGAAACAGGCAAGTTAACAGAGGCAGATGGCAAGAAAGAACATGTCCGGCAGGATGTAACCTGTGTTTATGGAGTTACTATCAAAAAGTTCTAGAACTGCTGGAAGCCCTTCCATGGCTCCCCTTCAGAGCTCCTAAAGATTGCTCTTCTGGGGTCCTCTGTAAATATGGACATACTACGTGGTGCGGAGGGTTGCTGTCCTCTCTCTGACAGACCTCCAAGGCCTCTAAGCGCTAACCATCTCTCGTTCCAGTAGCTGCTATGGTACCAGCTCTGCATGGGCTCTATTTGATTTCACACAGCTGTATCCTGATAAATCTTTGCCTCACAACCCTGCTGCAAGCCTCTCAACCGAGTTTTGGGACACAGCAAAGCCCCACTTGGCACCTTTGCACGAACAACTGGAGTGGATCTTTATCCAATGGGAGATGAGCTTGTGGATAAATTTCCTTCCTTTCCTTCTCTCATAAGCTATGCTACGATTCATGTGGCTTCTGAAAGGATAATCCCTTGTGCAGGAGCCATCAGTAATGTGTTGAGGCCAGATGAATAACCATCCTGGTATCGGCTCTTCTCGCTTCCGTACCTGCCTCCTTTCGCTTCCCACTTCTGCCCTATAGAATCAAGCTCTGCATCCTAGAAAACTTAGGCTAAGACGTGCCCATGAATGGGAGCAGCTAGAAGCCACCTAGAGGTGTCAGTTTCCTCTTTCGTGCCTCTCTGCCTATTCTGCAGTTGTGTTGTTTTAAAGATTTATTTATTTGGGGCACCTGGGTGGCTCAGTCGGTTAGGCATCCGACTTCAGCTCAGGTCATGATCTCACAGTTCATGCGTTCAAGCCCCGTGTCGGGCTCTGTGCTGACAGCTCAGAGCCTGGAGCCTGCTTTCAATTCTGTGTCTCCCTCTCTCTCCTCCTCCCCCAGACCCCTTTCTCTTTCTCTCTCTCTCTCAAAAACAAATAAACATTAAAAAGTTTTTTTTAAAAAAGATGTATTTATTTAAGTAATCTCTACACCTAACATGAGGCTCTAACTCAAGCCCCCAAGATCAACTGTCGCATGCTCTGCTGACTGAATCAGCCATGCACCCTGCTGCAGAAGTGTTTTAAGGATCAGATTCCACTAATCCTGTTCAGTTCTGCAGACCTGACTCTATGAAGGTCAAGCTTGCTGCCTCTCCTGAGTGGAGCCTCCAGACCTTTCCTTTGCTTGTACCTGTACCATTCATTTGTGAATCAGTCATGTATGCCTATTGATTTCTTGTTTGGTAACATAACATCTGTATCTCTATGTTTGACTTCTTTTGTGCTACAGACTTTTCTCAAGTTTAAGAACAGGAATTACTGTCTGACGGGTTTGCCTCTCTACCCGCTCCTGCTCCCACACCTCTCATTGCTGTCTTCTGCTTCTGTGCCTTGGCATATACATGCTGCTCCCTCTTTGCCAGGAGTTCCATTCCTCTCCCACCTCGTTTATGTTATTTCATCTTTTGTGAGCGAGGGACATGATTTTGCAAAAGGAGGGCCACTTGAGTCCCATGTAGGATTCACGGTCTGTCTCTGATATAACTCTCTTCTCAGCCCCTTTCTAGAAACTAAAGTGCACAGCCCTGAGCTCCTTGAGCATTCTTGAGAGTTTTAGACCCCACGATCCTGTGTTGGACTGAAGAGGTTGTGGCTACCAATTGCCTGGTCCCGCCTCAGCCTCTGCAGCAAGCAGCCAGGTCAGGAGAGCAAGCCCACTGTCCCTGTGAGGCAGGGGGGACGAGCAGCTGTCTGTACACTCGCTTACCAACAGCTTAACAGGATTGGAGACCTTCAGGATCAATGCATAAATCTCCATCTTGAGCCCAGGTAGATTATGAGCTCCCTGAAGACAGGGATGGTATCTGCCTTTGTGTCTAGGGCAATACCTAGAACACAGGTGGTGCTTAATAAATATTTTTTTAAGGAAGGAAGAAAGAGGAGGAAGGAAGGACCATGAGGCATCTTGGCCAGTCTTGAGTCAAATGAGAGAAATGTGCACAAGTGAAGTAGATAGGGGTCAGGGAGCTGCTATCTGTGTATTTCCAAACCGGAGAAATCTCTGGTTTCTGCCAAAAAGTCAAGAAGTGGTCCTCAGAAAAGAGTTAGGGTCATAGGATGAAAACCATAGGAACACTGGGGCTTCAAAGAAGCTAATAATACCCTCTCTCTGGGGGTGCCATAAGGCTTGGCTACATCATGGCAGTGACTCCTGACAAAGTCAAGCCATGTTCATCTTAAATGTATCCAACAAACTGCTCTTGGAATCACGAGGACTCGGACGATTACTACTCTGAGATTAAATGAGCCTCTACAGCCAGAATCCAACCTTTTATTTATTTATTTATTTATTTTTAGTGGGTGCTAAGGAAATATCCATGATGGGGCAGGCAGGGAGTGAGGACAAGTGACTATCACCGGCTGGGAAGGAGGCCAGGCAGGTGGATAACTCTCCCTCCCCCGCTCCATATACTGTCTTCACAGCATTTCCCACTACATGCCCCTTGTATTTATTTATTGTCTTCCCTTCCCCGTAGCATGCCTATTACACAAGAGCCAGGCCTTTGTCCTATTGACCGCTGTATCCCCTGTCTTAGATCAATGCCTGGCATTTAGTGGATATGGAAAAATTAGCTGCTAACGAATTAGAGAATATTAAACAGTTAGTTGAATCTCTGCAATATGCTGGGCCCTGTCCTTGAGCATGCGACAAGAATGGTGGGGGAGACAGGCCCGAACACAAATATACCACAGCTCGACACCTGATTTTTCGGAGGTATATCCAAGGCGCCGCAGGATCCCTGGGGCTGAAAACTCCCGGGGAGTACGGGGGCCTTGGGAAGAAGCCCGTCGTGTGCCAAGAGTGACAGGGAGTCAGGCGGAGCCGCAGGAGATGCGGCTGGAGACAGAGGATGGAGCGCCTTGGCTCTTCGCGTGGTTTCTCGGCATCTTTTCCTGACCTGTGGGACCCTTGCCTCTCTTCGCTTCTGTCTGCGGGACCTCGGTCCAAGCGGAATCTGCCTCTGTCG
>NW_027532409.1:1774238-1801215 GCF_008692635.1 Crocuta crocuta
GCGCGCAGCGGCGTCTCCAAGGCGGGGGGCGCGAGGCAGAGGGCGGGGCGGCCCCGGCGCCGGCCAATCATCGCCGCGATCACATCCATGCAAATACGAGCACAATGGAGCGAGCCCATCACTCGCCCCTGCAAGCAAGCTTGAAATGGGCTTCCGCCTGAGCGGCAGCTAGGCTGACCAATGACTCTGTGTTTTGGGCCAGCGAAGCCCAATGGCGTGGCAGGGAAGGCGGGTCCGAGCTGGGTTAGGGTGTCCTTGCAGGGTGTCTGAGCTAAACTTCACCAAATAATAGCTGTTTGTATTTTGGCTGCTGCAGGAGCCATTTTGGGGAAGNGTTTGCAGGGGTGGAGGAGGGTGGGCTGGTGCCAGGCTGCTGCTCCGGGAGGGGGCGGGGGCCCCGGCGCGTCCTCGGAGCGCGCTCCCCCTCCGCCCCCTTCTTACGCACTAGCGCGCACTCGCCCCGAAAATTGGAACCCTGGAGATGTCCAGCAACCCCGCAGCCAAGTTTTGTGCATTATTAGATTGCATGTTTGAGCCTTTTTTTTTTTTTTTTTAAAGAGGAATCTGTCCCCTTTAGGGTATTTATTTCCTTCACTGTTGAGAAGTAACGGAGTCTTTTGCTCCCTAATTTCCAGAGACATGCTTGTCAGATGTGCAGAGGGTTGGCAGATACTTGGTTTTTAAAAAGACTC
This sequence comes from Crocuta crocuta, assembly GCF_008692635.1. Taxonomy (NCBI): domain Eukaryota; kingdom Metazoa; phylum Chordata; class Mammalia; order Carnivora; family Hyaenidae; genus Crocuta; species Crocuta crocuta. Next base: position 1,774,931 of record NW_027532409.1, read on the forward strand.
TTGTTAGGAAATCCCCTCACTGGTGAGATAATTGAAATTTGAGTTTGTTTGCAGCTTCAGTTTTATTTGATCCAATTAAAAATACATAAGCAGGCACTTATATTTGTGTACATAAAGTATTCCTATTTCCAGTTATGACTGATATGACTGTGGTTTCGGTAGTGTGGGATCTAATAAGGCAGTATAATTCAATTTTCAACTTGTAGGCCCGTGTTCTCCAAATTAGGATTTATGGACCATTAGTAATCTGGCCGAGGATTCTAGTGAATCCTTGGCATCTCCAGGCATCCCTGGAACTATTATATGTGCCTTGTTCCCCACCCCTTGGGAACTGCTCAGTTCTGGTGTAACAGATCCACAAACAGAGGATACACGTTTTAAATTTTTTGTAGTTTTCAGAGTGTCTGCAGTACTGTCCGAGATTCAGTTACTGTTTCTCATATGGCATATCCGAGTACAATCCCGTTAGGCCCCAAATTTTGACATACTTTATGGGGATATCCTTGTACTTAGAAAAGCTTTGGTAGGGACCACAGCAGTGTTCTCTCAAGGCTAATGGTGAGCTTCCTTTTTTACTGGAGATCTGCAGTTACTCACTGTGCATGGCACAGTAGTCGGTTGATAAGCCGTACTGGTAGATCAAGTTGGCAACCTCCGGAAGATAGTTTTTGTGAACTTTGTGGCTCTAGGACAGTTGGAGAAGGTTGGAGATCTATGTATGAGAAAATGATTAGGCATGAATCTTCAAGTAACATGGTTTATGCCAACCAGAACAGGTGGTTTTGTGTAAGCAATGTGTGACTGTAACCCAAGGCCTGGGAAAACGGGGAGTGGCAAAATGATTAATTTTGGACTTCTTTTTGTCCCAGGGCAGATCTCCTTGATGAATTATGATGGATTATTTAAACTTTTTTCTTCGTTAACGGACTATTAAGAGTTAACCTTTACATTTCCCCCCCTTTTTCCTAACTTTGGAATCTCCTTTATAGTAACCAGAATATGATACTGTTCTTGCTGTAGCCTGGTCATGGGCAAAATAAATCTCCCATCTCTTGTGAAATTAGTTGTGTCTCATCGTGGTATTAGCCTGCCTAGAGTCACATCTTTTATCCTGCAGTTCTTTCTTGGCTTGTCACATTTTAGCTTTTCTGTTGTGAACAGCGTGCATGGTTTTTCAGTGTGATCCCTTGTACCCCAGCTTTCTAAGATTCTCTATCTTTATAATTATTTTTATAATTTATTGATGTAGTTGGGAGTTCTCTGAACTCATCAGTCTGTTACTTGATGCCAACCACGCAAGAAGTTGAAAGACCAGTTTGGAGTGAAATGGGAGAGCCACAAGTAACTCTACTGTATTTCTGGAAGATCCTTTGGCAATTAGTTTTTTTATATTTATGGATTTACTTTTCTTATAACTATTTCAGATACCAAAGATCTCCAGCAGAATCCTGTCTCTTTAGAAACCAGATCTCATTTGTGATTTTTGCCAGTATGTTACAGAGAACTTGTCAGAAACAATAGACGCTTGGGCCACTGTGTCTTAGAGATCTCTTTGAGTTATAGAAGTTTCAGACAAGTGTTTCGGTTTTCTTGGAAACATGGCTTTGCCCCAAGCAGAGGTTGTAGTTATGTCTTCCTGTGTTAAACCATGAGGCAAAAGGGTTCCACATTCTCAGACTTGATTCTGACTGTAGGGGCCTATGTTTTTCAACTTCCATGGAAAGACTTTGCATTGGTAATGGCTGAATGGAGTTAAACATGTTCTGGATCCTTTTGACCAGGTTAGAGGATTCAGGGATTCTACCTGCAAAAATATTTTCGGTATTTGACCATGACAGGATCTAAATCAACTGAGGAGACTGTGTTTTCATTCCCTTTCATCTCCCTTATCCCTTCAGTATAGCAAGGTTAGGAATAGGTTTATTTATTTAAAGATTTTATTTTATTTTTGAGATTTTTTTAAATGTTTATTTTTGAGAGAGAGAGCACAAGTGGAGGAGGGGCAGAGAGAGGGGGAGACAGAATCTGAAGCAGGCTCTGTGTTGTCAGCACAGAGTCTTACTTGGGACTCAAACCCACCAACTGTGAGATCATGACCTGTGCTGAAGCTCAACTGACTGCACCACCTAGGCATCCCTAAAGATTTTATTTTATTCTATTTAAATTTTTAAAAATGTTTTATTTATTTTTGAGAGAGAGAGACAGAGGGAGAGAGGGAGAGAGGGAATGAGCAGGGGTGGGGCAGAGAGAGAGGGAGACACAGAATCCGAAGCACGCTCCAGGCTCTGAGCTGTCAGCACAGAGCCCATTGTGGGACTCGAACTCATGGACTGTGAGATTCTGACCTGAGCCGAAGTCTACTGAGCCACCCAGGTGCTCCAGGATTTTATTTTTTTAAATTAATCTCCGCACACAGAGAGGGGCTGGAATCACAACCCTGAGATCAAGAGTCACATGCCCTACTGACCGAGCCAAACAGGCGCCCCGGAAATAGCTTTATTTTTAATAAATATTTAGTGTTTCACTTTACACTTCCATTCCTCATACAGACTTTAGCCTAATTCAAGTGAAAAGCTGCAGGGAATTCCATGGGATTGCCTGCATTCTCCTGTACCAAGTTATATTGAAAACTGTTTGAAATACATAAAATAATAGGAAGGGTTAGGTATCTATTTCCTAGAGAGCAGGTTTGGTGTTTTGTGTTGTGTTTTTTGTTTTATTTTCTTTTTCCCCAGTAGAATGTGACATATCTGTGAGGTAAGCAGGAAGCACTAGCCTTGAATAGGCTGGCACTAGCTGGTGTATGTTTAGCACTCAGCCAGGCACTGGGGCTGCAGATGAAAAAATGTCTCCATTTTCGTGGCCATTCCATGAGGACGGATGAAACAACTTATAAAGCTAGTATGTAAAGGCAGTAAAGCTCGTAAATGTTGGAGCCAGAATTTGAACCCAGGTCATCTGAATTCAAAGCACATATTCTTTTCACCAACCACCCTCTAAAGATTTCTTTAAAAGCTGGAGCGTGCCGTCATGTTTTAGTGGTATGGAGCTAAGTCAACTAACATAAGTTGTTCTATGCACTGGTACATTTTTACTTCTTCCTTTCAAGAATGTGTCAAATTAGAATACAGTAAGGGCACCCTTTTACCCTCCTTGTCTCCAAAGTGCAGGAGAGGCCCTTGTAGGGCACTTAAGAGTTCAGCCCAGCCTGGTACCAGTAACCACCAAGTGCGGAGGGAGAATGCAGTCACTTTTTCCTTGCCAAAATGTTCTTTTCTTTAGTTCATTTTGTGGAGGCGTTGATACCCTCTTGAGAAATTCTGTTACTTCCATAAAAGTCCTGAAGGTAGTAAAATGGAGTTATTTTAAAATATCCATCCCTGTTCCCATTTCTGAACTAAATTATGTGCATAAAACCCAGAGAAAAGTGTTTCTTTTTGCTTGTAGTACCCTTATTAGTTGGTTTTTATAGTTTGTAACAGTGATTCTTTACATCCTCATGCACTTACTCTTTATGCCATTTGCCATCATTGAGACTTTTAGAATCTTTGATAATGTATATGACATAAATAGTTCCTTTTTTGAGGAATCATTTTCTTTTTCAGTTGATGTACCTTTTCTTTCTATAGTCATAACGAGGGACTTAAATTTTTAGCAAGGAAAAAACCATGATATTTCAATAGATATCCATGATGTTTTTACCCACTAGCTATTTCAGAACTTAACCTACTAAGATGGTGTATGAAAATTTCAGAAAACTAGGATGTAGAATTTTAAGATAACTTCAGGACATAAATCGAAACAAGTTGGATTTGAATTTTCTAAGTAAGTAAAGGGAGATTTTCTTTTCCTACTCCTTTATTAATTAAAGATCTTTGTAGGGAGTATTCACTGATCTTATTCTGTGGATTAAATATTTTATCAGTAAATATTAAATATATTAAAAAATTTTTTCTACATTATGTGACTGAAGTATTTTATTTTTGGAATCTCTATTTTTTTTTAAAAGATTTTTCTTTATTTATTTCGAGAAAGAGAGAGAGAGCGTGCGTGCGCTAGTGAGCAAGGAACGGGCAGAGAGAATCCCAAGCAGGCTCCATGCTGCCAGTGCAGAGCCAGATGCCGGGCTCGAACTTACAAACCGTGAGATCATGACCTGAGCTGAAACCAAGAGTCGGATGCTTAACCGACTGAGCCACACAGGTGCCCCAGAAATCTCTATACCTTTTAATTGTAAGATTGTTTTTACGTAAAAGGTCAGGCTTCAGGTTAAAAGTAGGTCTAACTACTGTGGTAACCTTGGTCTTTAGTGCCTACCTGTTTAGGTTGAGGCTTTTTGTCCTGGCGTTCGTGGACCCCTAGGGAGTCTTTGGCTGGTCTGTGAACTCTCCAAAATAGTATGCAAAATTGTGTGTGTGTGTGTGTGTGCGCGCGTGTGCGCAGTTCCACAAGCAGTGAGTCTATTCCTTTTATGATTCTCAAAGGGATCTGTGACACTCACCTTCCCTTCCTCTACCCGCGTGCTTTCCCATCCTCCCTGCTCTCCTCCATCTCTTCCTACCCACATGCAAAAACAATATTAAGGAACATTGATCTAGGTCATTCCAAAACCAGTTGTTTTGTATGAGCAAAATCTTTTCCTGGAGGCTGACTTTGTTGGGGGTTTTTTGCCCTTTAGGAGGTATTGTGATCTCAGTTGATTAGTTGGCCTGGGCTTGGTGGAGTACTTCTGAATCACTCCAGGCAGCATCCAGGCAAGGGTTATCCCTGGAATTCTCTCCTGCCGTGTATTTTTTTTTTTTTTTTAAATATTTTTATTTATTTCTAAGAGAGAGAGAGAGAGCGAGCGTGAGCAGGGGAGGGCCAGAGAGAGGGAGTCACAGACTGAAACAGGCTCCAGGCTCTGAGCTGGCAGTCAGCACAGAGCCCGACGCAGGGCTCAAACCCGCAAACCGCGAGATCATGACCCAAGCGAAAGTCGGACGCTTAACCGACTAAGCCACCCAGGCGCCCCTCCTGCCGTGTATTTTTATTCTTGGGAAGCTCTTCCACACCCTTGCCCCCTGCAGCCTGATAAAAGAGTAAAGGTTCGAGCGGAGACATGAGGGCAATTGCAAAACAGTCTTAGAGGCTCCTGGGCCTCTGCCACAGCCATGTGCCTCTGCAGATGGGACTGGAGGGGTGGCCATGGCAAAAGCTCCTGACATTTTCTTGCTTTGAATACTCCTTATTCATTTAGTTACTGCTTAGTTCAGTATGTTAGGAGGAAAAGGGTTTTTTCCCCCCTAACATTGTAAGAGGAGCAGTTAAAAAGAATCCCTCCATTTTTGTATTCCTCAGACTTTGTATGTGATAACCTTGCAACTTTTCTGTCAATATTGTTAATTTCAAGTGGAATTTTTCTTAATGTCTGGTTGAACATGTAAGCTTATTTTACAGATAACATGCGTATATGTTGATTTCTGTTAAACCAAATGTTACTGTAGTAAAGAGGATGAAATGTTAAAGTTCTTAGAGCCTTATTTTATAATTTGCTTAAGAAGAAGTGAAGCAAATTGGTAAAACAATGTTCTAGAGCGACAAGAAAATTCTAAAAGTAGTCTCTAGGAAATGGCCAAACTTGAGAAATCCTGGAGATTTTCTTAGAGAAGTTCATTTGTTGGGCCAGATCAGAAGTTGAATAGAAGAAAAATCCATTTCTTTGGTTTGATATGTAGATTGAGGAAAACACCTTAAGCTTGAGGCAGATCAGTGAAGGGCATTGACTCCTATGAGGGGATTCTATTTGATTTGGTCCTTCCCTAAGTGTACTCAAGTGAAGAAGTTTGCTTGGACTATTTACTTTGGGTTCAAGGAAACCAGCCGTATTCTAAGAAATTTTTTGAAGGGTGCCTGGATGGCTCAGTCGCTTAAGCATTCGACTCTTGATTTTGGCTCAGGATATGATCTCAGAGTTTGTGGGTTTGAGCCCTGTGTAGGGCTCTGCGCTGACAGTGTGTAGTCTTCTTGGGATTCTCTCTCTCCGTCTCTCTCTGCCCTTCCTCCCCCCTCAAAATAAACAAATAGACTTAAAAAAATTCTTCGAAAGGTTATGTCCAGTAAGCTAGGTCCAAATCATAGATTTTATTTACTGAAAGAAATTTTATGTAATTTAATACAAAAGACTTTATTAATGTTCATTTGTATATTTTGGCCTAAACAATTCTTATAAAGGTAGCCGTCTAAATTCAGCTGTAGGTTAGCTTGAAGAAGTCAAGGCATCATTCTTACAGACCATGTGGCAGAATCAGATCACATTATAAATAATAACACCATCAGATTGCTTTTTTTTAAGTTTATTTATTTTGAGAGAGAAAAATAGAGTCTATGAGTGGGGGAGGGGCAGAGAGGGGGAGAGAATCCTAAGCAGGCTTGGAGCTGTCAGTGCAGAGCCTGATGTGGGTCTCTGACCCACTAACCCTGAGATCATGACCTGAGCCGAAATCGAAAGTTGGACCCTTAACCTACTGAGTCACCCAGGCTCCCCAGATTGCTTCTCTAAGTAAACCCTCTGTAGTATCGTTTTTAAGGGACTCGGTATTCTGCTTAACAGAATTAACATTTTTACCTTGAGTTGTAAAACTACGTTGAGGAAATGATAGGGGATGTGAAAGAGATCATTAATGAGCACTCCAAACAGATAATTGTACAAATGTGAAATAAGTTCTTCTAGATCAGGGCACTGCAGTGTTAGTCTGCAGATCGGTGCAGGTCTACAGGCTGTTTGTTACCTGCCTGCGACCAGGTTAAGTATAGAACTGGAAGCATTTAGATGTTTTTGTAGCATTTTTTAGAAAAATTAGTCTGTTGAGTTTAACAATAAAAAATGTAAGTTTATAGTATACTCTTTAAAAATTTTTTTTCCAGGTAATTCATTTTTCTGGTGTTTTATAACGTATTAAGTCTACGATGGATTGGGAAAAAACAAAAAGTAGTTCTTAACCATAGGCAGCAGTACTGAAGGTGATAGGTAACCTCCGTTATCTTGCAGCTGGTTTAGAAATGCACATTTTGGAGCCACTTACCAGACCAACCAAAATAAACTGTGTGGGGTGGGGACCGAGTAATCTTTGTTTTAACAAGCTATATTAATGACTTTTGTGCACATTTAAATTTAAGAAACATTGTTGTAAAATAAAAAAGAAACATTCTTTAAGATCAGCACTGTCCAGTAGAAGTTTGTGCTATGATGAAAAATGTCTTATGTATGTGAGACCCACCCATCGCTTGTGGCTTTTGATCCCTTAAAAGGTGGCTAGTATGACTGAGGAATATAATTTTACATTTTATTTAATATTAGTTAATTTAAATAGTCACATATGGCTAGTGGCAGTGGCATTAGACAGCATAGGTTTAGATCATTTAGGGTCCCCCTTTCTTGGGGGGCAGAAGTGGATTAGAAATTAGAATATAGGACAAGACTATGCTTTAGACTTTAAATGAGAGCAAATAATACACTAAAAGTTGGCACTGTTTGCCCATTTATATTTACCTATTTTTATCTAAAAGTTGATTTGATGTTAAGAAAATAGTAGGGTCAGAAAATAAATTTAGATCTGTGTCACAAAGGTTTTGCAAACAGCAGGGTAGCTGTTTTAGTGAGGCCTTGTGACCCTTTATGGCTGTGACTAACATGCATAATGTCTTGTAATAAGACTTCTGAAGCTTTTTTCTTTCATATAAAGATTTAAGCTTTTAAGTGAAATCCTGTAGTTTTCTAGTTCTCAATATAAAGCACCAGTTATTGAGAGTTCTCATTATGCTAGAGTAGTTAATGGAGATTTTTTCCTATGGAGTGTATTTTTGGTTACTTAGAGGATGGTTTTTCATTTTATAAAGGTAATCTTTATTTCTAATAATATCCACCGAGGATCCCTTGAAAGATTGAACCTTATACTCTGTCCCCTTCCGATATATTTAAAAATTGATTGGTAAAAGGTTTCCTTTACTTGTGCAAGATTGTATATGCTTCTCTGCCTCTATCCCCATCTACTTGTGCTTCATATTTAAACTCCTAAAAGTCAAGGATAGCATTGACTCTAATATATTATTGATCGATATCCATTGCAGGATTGGAGATTGTTTTGTGATTGACAAGTGGAAGGAAACATAGCTATAAAAGTAAATGAGGATGCACATGTAGAATCATAGCTTTTTGAAATGCTGTCCAGACACAGTGAGTCTTTTCTAATAGTACCATAATTTTATTAAATATGTTGCCAGCCTTTAGGTTTTCAGGCAGGAGATTGTTAGTCATATAGGCAGCGCTCTTGAAGCCTAAGAGAACAGTAAGGGGTGTCCCATATTGTTGATACACTCACACTGTGAGAGTGAGTGGGTAGGTTCCTTAAAGATCATGGATAGGGCTGCGGGAATTGCAAAATTATTAATGCCACAGTGTCATTTACTTTGTTTATGGTATGAATTAATGTGTTGTCTTCCATTGGTGTTCATGAAAAAACACCATTTCCCATTTTGTTGTAGGGATGGTCTTACATTCTCAGTGAGTGAGAAGTCCAGGTAGGTTGTCTGGGTAGGAGCTTCTACATAGATGAAAATGACACAAGTATCACTGATTGGTGTGGCTTAACATTTTGTAACATGCTGCTTTGGACTGTTGTGTCTGACTTTCTCCAAAGAGTTTCAAGTTCTTGATCTCTAGGTATATATTTGGACTGCTTGCTTTGGAGTCTTAGGGAATTGAAAACCCTCGACTGTTGGTACTGAGATCTGATAGTTGACAGATCTTAAGTTTAAAGTGTTTGGAGGTTCCTTGCTTCCAGTTTGTTCCCATCACTGTCACTGGTTCCCAGGGCTGGGACTGGAATGTTGTATGACATGTTACTAAAAGACTGATTTCAGTCTTGGACAAATACCAGTCTCCTTATTTACACATCCTTATTTACACAGAATACTAGTCGTACTCTGCCTGCCCTTATCCGCTCTAACACAGCACTTATGCTAGCAGGGCTCTCCCTGGATGCTCTCTGGCTTGCCCTTGTGCTCATTCTTTTTTTTTTTTTTTTTAATGTTTTATTTATTTCTGAGAGAGAGAGAGAGAGAGAGACAGCGTGAGCAGGGGAGGGTCAGAGAGAGAGGGAGATATAGAATCTTGAACAGGCTCCAGGCTCTGAGCTGTTAGTCAGCACAGAGCCCGATGCGGGGCTCGAACCCACGAACTGTGAGATCATGACCTGAGCAGAAGTCGGAGGCTTAACCGACTGAGCCTCTCAGGTGCCCCATCCCTGTCCTCATTCTTGAACTATGCTTTGTTGCTACTATTAGGGCTGTGCTTGTGGCATTATTTCTAGTTTAAGCTTTAGAATTATCAGGTCTTACATAATTCAGCATCTCAACTAGATTCTTCTAAACTAAAGCCCATAGCCGAGTCAGGCTTAGAATTCAATTCTTATTTTACTAAATAAATAGGACTCTTTCCCTGACTCTGATGATTAAGGTCCTGGAACCCCCTGTGGGAGAATTTCCTTAAGAACTTACGGGGATAAAATAGGGGAAATTGGGTTCTGAGTTTAGAAGTGAATTTGTGAAAGGCTGAATAATTTTTTTTAATGTTCTCAAAAAAAATAAAGATAGCAATGAAATTTTACATGTCTTAAATGAGTAGGAATGAGTGGTACTATTTTGGTAACTCTTGTTTACTATGTCTTATTTACTAGAAGTATTTTGGCACATCTTTCCCTTTTATATCATGGTAAAAGGCTTGTGGTACTATTTTGGTAACTCTTGTTTACTATTTTTTGTTTACTAGAAACTTTTTGGCATGTCCCTCCATTATATCGTTGTGAAATCCTTTGTAAATTTACCTTTGCTTTATTACAAACAATGTGAATGAGTTTTTTTTTTTCACATCTGCATACTCATTCACCTTTTTAATTTAGGATTATTACAATAGGTTTTTCCCAGACCCCTCAATTATTGTGATAATTATAGCGGCTGCCAATCATTGAGTGCTTACTGTGTGCCAGGTATGGTGTGCCACTCTTTCATGGTGTGGTTCTTAGGGCTGCTCACTGATACCCTATTTTTGGTTGTCTTCTGGGTACGTGGTAGGATAGTACTTTTCCATCACCTTGAAATTGAACATGGCTCTGTGACTTGCTTTGGATATTGAAAGTTGAGTACAAGTGATGTGAGACACTTCTAGGCAAATACATCTTTTTTTCTGAAAGAAATTTTCAGTGGTTATATAGTGTAAGCAGTAAGCCTATGCTTTAAACCACTGGTCATTTATGATTTATTTATTAAAAAATTTTTTTAAACATTTATTTTTGAGAGACTGAGAGAGACAGAGCATGAGCAGGGGAGGGGCAGAGAGAGAAGGAGGTACAGAATCCAAAGCAGGATTCCAGGCTCTGAGCTGTCATCATAGAGCCCCATGCGGGGCTCAAACCCACAAACTGTGAGATCATGACGTGAGCTGAAGTTGGACGCTTAACCGACTGAGCCACCCAGGCGCCCCTAAACCACTGAGTTTTTTAAATGGAGTTTTAACTGCAGCAAAAACCAAGCGCATCCCGGTTAATGTAAACATACATGTATTATCATCATTGATCTTCATGGCTAACCGCTGATACTGGCCCATTTTACAGTTGATGAAATGGAGACAAAGGAATTAGGTTCACTTGTCTGGCAGAAATAGTAGCCGAGGCACTTTGAGCCCTTCTTTCTTAAGCTCTGTAGTTTTCTGCCATTATGCTGTACCAACTCAGCACCCACTGTTATGTCTAGAATATGGGTTCTGCCCATGATAACATCCTGCCAGAGCTTGTGTTTACTTGTCTGTTGCATCCCTTCTTACAGATGCTCCTGAAGTTCCAGGTCCCAGGATCTCTCACCAGTATTTACTTTTCCCAGAGTTGCACTGCAGAAACCTCCATTCCTTTTCTGTCGTCTGTTATCTGCTTTTACTGCCTTCTGGAATTCCATCTTTCATGTGACGGGGATAGTTCTTTGCCTTAGGTATCCTTGCGTCTCTAATATTTTCAAAGTTCACAGAAGGCCCCATTCAGCTTTGAGAATGGGAGGCTGCCTGGCAGTCATCAAGGCCTTGCAGCATAGTGGTTAAGTGCATTGATTCTGTGGCCAGACCGGCTGTGTTTGGATCCTCGCTCTGCCGCTTACTGGCTGTGTGAACCTCCCTGTTCCTCAGTTTCCGCATCTGTACACTACATATCTCCTGTCATTGTTTTGAGGATTGAGTTCATTCATGTAAAGTCTCGGAACAATGTCTGGCACATTGTAAGCATCATGTAAGTGTTGGATATTATAATTTCAAAGAATTAGGTATCACAGGGCCCAGATGAATAGAGATAAGACATTACTGATCTTAATCTTTCTGATGTTAAGATATTAAAGGCTTTATGACACATTTAATTTAATTTTTCCTTTTATTTAGCAGGAATTGCTGAACAGCTCTACGTGGCACTATGCTCTGGGGAGGGAGCTGGGGAATGACCTAGAGCTTGCCCTCAAAGAAGTTACAGTATAAAGGGGAGATAAGATATACATAAATACCTGCACTGATAATTGTGCTATTGCAAGGTAGCTTATAAAAAGTGTCCTTTGGGAGTTGGGAAAAGAGGGAAGTGAGGAATCGGAGAAGACTTTAAGTTAGGGCTTTTATTAGGTTGGAAGGATAGCCAGGATTTGGATGTAGAGACTGGGTGTGGTACGAAAGAAATCGCCAGGTGAAAGGAAGCCTTAGATCAGAGGCCTGTAATAAACATGTTCATTCAGCAGATATATAGTGAGCATTTACTATGTGCTAGTCATTGATGTAAGCAAGCCCTGGGGAGGCCGCAGAAACCGAAGGAAGTTCTTGCTCTTGTAGAGCTTGTGTGACAGTGAGTGAGTATACAGAACCGTAATGTATCAAGTGGTGGTAAGGACTGGGAAGAGGATGACGAGACAGAACAGGTTTATATAACTAGGAATAGCACGATTCATTTCTCATATTTTTCTTAGGGTATCTTTTGAGGACACCCAAAGCTGAGCTTAGTGGCTTTTTCATGTGCACTGACCTGTATCTGTGCCGTTTTCCACGCTCACAAGCCTCTGCTCTTCGCTCTCAGACTGTTTAGATAATTTCCTTCCTCTGAGACCTGAGTTAAGGTCCCGGGGCCTTCATGGGACCATCCCCCTTGTAAGTGCCAGACACACCCTCTTTCCCGTCTGCACTTCCGGAATCAGGTTTGGCCTATGCAGCGAATTTGGCATTTCATATTGAACTGCCTTTGTCTTTTCTCAGATTGTTCGTTGTTTATCCCACAAGTATGTGATACCCGTTTATTTGGTAAACAGTTATTGGACTTGCTTTGTGTTTCAGCCATGACTGGGCACTAGGAACTTGAAGACAAATGCACATGGTCTGTGCCCTTGAGGAATGCACAGTCTGTTAGAAGGGAGAGAAATGTAAACTGCTACTACAAACACCGTGATAAATGTCAAATTAGACAATTAGATAAATGTCCAAAGTTTTGTTGGAATGCAAGAAGGGGAGCAAACATCTACTAAGGGAAGTTGTTTAAGAGTTTGGAAAGCAAGAAACTTTTAAATTGGCTCTTGAAAGTTGATTTGGATCGTAGTCAGAGACTGGAATTGGTGTCTGTGAGTTTGGAGAGCCTTTTATGCGTGGGCAGTATCCTGCGAGGGGGTGGTGCGGAGTGGAGAGTCAGGGTAGCTGAAATAGTGGTGGCGGCCTATGGATTTGTGATGGGCACGGGGCCTGAGCAGGAATAAGTTTGAAGACACAGAAAGGCTTTGAAGATGATGATAAGGAGTTGAGATTTGTGTGGACAGTGAGGAATCATGAGAGGTTTTATTGCCGGGGAGTAGATTATATTCTGTATGTGGGCAGTAGAGATCAAGTGGTGCTCAAATTTTACTGCATGTTAGAATTACCTGGAGAGCTCTAGAAAATACCAGTACCTAGGCCACACACAATAAAATCCGATTGTCTAGAGCCTCAAGGGACCCAGGTATTGGATTTTTGATAACTGCCCAGGTGATTCCAGCGTGCCACCCAGGTTTGAGAACCTGTGGTTTGAAGGGCCTGATGGCAGGTTTATAAATGAGGAGGCGGGCTAGAAGAGAAGGAGACATTGGGAACCAGGACAAGGGAAGACGTTTCAATATCTCTGTTTGTTTTTAACAAAATTGTGGCCCCCAGGGGACAAAGTCGAGTCTTTGTACTTTGAACCCTTCAGAGGTTTATGCATAGTAGGTTCTCAATAAATATTTGCCTTGATTAGTTGTCTTTTGTTCAGGTACTCATAGTTGAATATTCAGGGCATTTTATTTCTTTTGCTGCTTTTTGTTATTAAATAGAAATTCTTTTAGTGAGTGGATAGAAAAAAAACCATTTTGCTCTGTTTTTTTTTAATGTTTATTTTTGAGAAAGAGAGAGAGAGTGTGCGCTAGCGAGTGAGCCAGGGAGGGGCAGAGAGCAAGGGAGACACAGAAGCAGGCTCCAGGTTCCAAGCTGTCAGCACAGAGCCTGATGCGGGGCTCGAACCCACAAACCGAGAGATCATGACCTGAGCCAAAATCAGACGCTTAACTTAACTGAGCCACCCAGGTGCCTCTTGGTCTATTTTACTTCCTCATAATTCTGATTAAAGATTTAGGAGGTTAAAATTCAATGATTGAAACAATTAGCCTGCCTATGGATTTGCTTTATCAAGAGTTACCCCCTCCACCGACTGAGCCAGCCAGACACCCCAAGATTCTTTAAGTATTGTTACGGTTTATCTTTCACAACATGTGGAAAGGGAACCTTAACACTAGATTCTGTTAATCTGTGTTAACTCATGAATTTAGCCATGTGGTATAGAGTCTGACTTGCTTTGTATACTTGAAATAATTTTTCTTTGCCAAATACACTTATTTCTGAGTGGGAATAATATTTTTAAAAATGCCATCAATCATTTTTAAAAAACGCTCTCTTTGGGAGAGAGAGCAAGTGAGCACCAGTGGGGAAGGGGCGGGGGAGAGAATCCCAAGCAGGCTCCACATGGTCAGTGCAGAGCCTGAACCAGGGCATGACCTCATGTGAGATCATGACCTGAGCTGAAATCAGGAGTCCTACACTCACCTGACTGAGCCACTCAGGCGCCCCTACTGTGAATCATTTTTGTGTGAATTCTGCGTTCTCTGTTCCAGTAGAGGGGAGCTGGAACGTACAGAAATTAAAAACTTTTTAATAGTCGATGTTGTTTATACCTCCCTCCTGCCATTTGTATCTTGAGAAACATCAAACCTATAGAAAATTACGGGAATGGTACCATTTAACACCCATGTCCCCTTTACCTAGATTCACGAATTACTGTTTTGCCAAATTTTCACTAGCTTGCTTACTTGTGCGTCCTCACTGTTTTTAGCCATGTCCTTTGAGAGTTACTTGCAACAGACATTATGACACTTCACCCTTAAATACTTTTGCATTTTTATCTTTAAAGAAAGGGCACATAATTATAATTACATCTTTCAGGACATTTGACATATAACTAATATAGAATCTGTGTCTAAATCTCACCGCTCACTTGTTCTCTAGCTTTTTTATTCTTCCTGCTTTTTTATTCTTCCTGCTCTCCAGTCCAGTTTAGGGCCGTGCGTTGTGTTAAGTTGTCGTGCATCCTTCTATTCCAGTATCGATTAGTGTGATCTGGTAGTTGCAGGACTTCAGGAATGGAAATGAAAACCTCTTTAGGGGCAGTGAGGCCCAGCTTCTCATCCTTCTCCCCGGCTGGCCTCCTTCATGCTCTCTCGTGGCCAGCTGGGAATTGGCCCTCTGAGACCCATGGCAGAGCTCCAAAGGGGAACCCAGCAGCTCGTGCAGACCTGACTGTGCACATCTTCCTGAGGCCAGGAGAGGCTTTATCCTGAACAGAGGTAGTTTTCATTTTAGGATCAAAGCCATTCTTGTTGCCGAGATGCTCAATTAAGAAAATGTGGCTTAACTGGGTGTTATATGGAAACCAACTTGACAATAAACTACTTGTAAAAAAAAATAAATAAAAGAAAAAAAATGTGGCTTAAGAAAAAGAAAATGTGATCGTGTTTTTAAAAAAATTTTTTTAATGTTTTATTTATTTCTGAGAGAGAAAGCGCAAACAGGGGAGAGCCACAGAGAGAGAGGGAGATACAGAATCTGAAGCAGGCTCCAGGCTCTGAGCTGTCAGCACAGAGCTCGATGCGGGGGTCGAACCCACGAACCGTGAGATCATGACCTGAGCTGAAGTTGGACGCTTAACCGACTGAGCAACCCAGGTGCCCCGAAAATGTGATAGTGTTAATGGGACTTTGGGAGAAGATTTTCATAGTTGACTTTAAATCATCTGAACGTTAAAGTTAGTTGTCTTCTGCTGTTTCTTGAGGACCACTGATTATCATGACCTTGTCTTTATGTAATTCATGGGGTTTCCTATTCTTTTTTCTCTTCTCTTCTCTTCTCTTCTCTTCTCTTCTCTTCTTTTTTCTTTTCTTTTAACTATTAGGAACCTCCCTGCCCCCACCCTCTTTAAGTTTTCCAGGGGTTATGTGTGTTTGGTCTTTTCACTCCTTCCTAAGCAGACTTCTTTCCTGTTGCTTCAACTGTTTATAATCCTGGAATCTCAGTTTCCATTCTCACCATCCTCTGTACTCCAGACCTTCCTTTCCAGCCACATCTCAGCATCTGCAGCTGTTTGCTATACATGCAAAACTGAGCTGTGTGTCTGTTCGTGTACCCTGAGCATTGGTTTGAATATTGGATGGAGGATGAGAATGAGATGATATTTGATTAGGGAACTAGGAATATTAGGCTCCTATCCCCTTTCAGCCCTTGCCCTCCTCTTCCCCTCCCCCAATACCTCATGGGAAACAGGTGAGCCAAAGGCAAAGCTTTGCTAGTAGCATCACCATTTCCTGCACAGGATGGAGTCTTGGAAGTTAGGCTTCATGGAATGAATTCTTTTAACCCAGTGTTTCTCAACCTTCTTTTTCATTATCACTACCCTAAGAAGCTCTTTTAGACAATTTTTTTTAGCATTATTGCCCTCCTACCCATGAAATTTTAATACCACGAATATATAGTATATTTGTGTATATACTGTGTGTATGTCTGTATCATACATGAACAAGTAAGATATTTTAACCCTCAAGAACCACTTTTTTTCCCTGTGGAGTGATATTGCTCCATTGACAATGCCTGTTTTAACCTGTACCAGTGGTGGTCTAATGGCTGGAAACAAAGCAGGCCGAAGAGTCCGCTTGCTAACTTTCCTGTCTACATAGAGTTTACCTTAGGCTTGCACCTGACTGCCGTAACTAGTTTTGTAATCTTGCTGTAGCCACAACTCACAGTAATAACAACTGTATATTGTGCCCAGTATATACACATATGTAATTAAGAGGTATTAATACTCAATATTTAGTCTTACTACTACTCATGATGCCCTGTATCTACTGTATTTTTTTTTTTTTTTTTTAATACTTTTATTTTGGCTCCTGGGTAGCTCAGTCTGTTGAGCATCCGACTTCTGCTCAGGTCATTATCTCACCGTCAGTGAGTTTAAGCCCTGCATCAGGCCCTGTGCTGACAGCTCAGAGCCTGGAGCCTGCTTTGGATTCTGTGCCTCCCTCTCTCTCTGCCCCTCTCCAACTCATGCTCTCTATCTCTCAAAAAAAATTAAAAATACTTTTATTAAGATAATTTTCTACTATAAAGTCACCTGTTTTTATTCTGTAAAATTTTTAATTTAAAAAGAAATGTTGAGGGTACCTGAGTGGCAAAGTTGGTTAAGTGTAGGACTCTTGATTTCAGCTCAGGTCATGATCTCATGGTTGACAGGTTGAGCCCTGGGCTGTGGGGTTGAGCCCTGTGTCAGACTTTGTGCTGGGCATGGAGCCTGCTGGAGATTCTCCCCGCCTCTCTGCCCCACCCCCACTTGTGCACCACACTCTCTCTCCAAAAAAAAAAGGGAGAAAGAAAAATAAATGCTGGTTGTGATCCATTAAGTTGCATGTTTATTTGGTTTTTTTTGAGAGAGTGAGAGAGTGGGGGAGGGGCAGAGAGAGGCAGAGACACAGAATCCCAAGCAGGCTCCAGGTTCTGAGCTGTCAGCACAGTGCCCAGTGTGGGACTGGAACTCATGGACTGTGAAATCATGACCTGAGTCGAAGTCAGATGCTTAACCGACTGAGCCCCCCGGGTGCCCCTATGACCCATAGACTTCTTGCAAGAGCATGACGGCCAACAGGAGGAGCATTGCCCTGGTGTAGCGGGTCTAGAGGTCACCAAACATCCTCTCGAGAGGCAGGGAGAAAGAGGTGGGCAGAGCCCGAGCCACTGTGCTCATGGTAGTTGTCGGATTTTGTTTCAGTAAATGCCCGTGTGGCAGTTTTCCCCCTTGGTGTGGGATGAAGCCTGGGGAGCTCATGGCAGGGGAAGGCTGCAGTGAGGTTTTTAAGCCACATGTAAAACTGTTCTGGTGGCAGCCAAGCAGCTTGCCTCCCAGGAAGGTGAAATGGGTAACTTCATTCTCTGATTTGTGGTGCCAGCACCCCCTTACTCCCCTTGAAAGAAGGGAAGGAAGAGAGGTTGGGGTTGGGGGGGATGAAGGCTGGGGTAGAACAGTGATCTAACATTACATAGTAGAGCCTGAAATTCTTTATTTTATTTTTATTATTGTTATTTTTTTAGTGTTTATTTTCGAGAGAGGGAGAGTGTGAGCAGGAGAGGGGGCAGGGAGAGGGAGACCCAGAATCTGAAGCAGACTCCAGGCTCTGAGCTGTCAGCATAGAGTCCACTGCAGGGTTCGAACTCAAGAACTGTGAGGTCATGACCTGAGCCGAAGTCGGACGCTCTGCCAACCGAGCCATCCAGGTGCCCCGAGCCTGAAATTCTTGATCTCCTCATTATTTAATGGGTTTATCCATAGGAATATTTGACAGAGTGACTATAAGGATCTGCGTATTTGATTAATTTGCTGTCATTAATCTCTTAGAAGAGTATAGAGCACCGAGGAAATGAAATAGGAAACAACTCAGGTTTTATTAGAACGGAAGAAGAGAGTGTAAAGAATGAGGTGTAGCTTGCTTTGTCGCAGTGTATTCATGGTTGGAGGGAAGCCCTGCATATAGCAAGGAAGTGTCACCTGTGCAAACATGGAAGCCAGCGGTAGAAAGGCCAAGAAAGGAAATTTTGCCCTTGTTTAATTTTGGTCCCAGCGCTAGAGGCAGGGCAGGAATATGATAGGACCAAATAAAGCTCAGGCCTCCTATCCATAGCAGCAGAATAATTAAAGCAGACTTTTATTGAGTGCTTACTATGTGCTAGGTACTAAGCATTTTATATTTATTCTCTCATTGACTCCTCTCAAACAGTGTGAGGTAATAGATAACCTGTTACCCCTTCATTTTACTGATGAGGAAATTGAGGCATAGGGAGGTAAAGAAACTCGTTCAGGAGCACACGGTTACTTGTTCTTACATGTAATAGGAATGTGCAGGGCATTGGAGACCCTGCCTTGAAGTGATGAACCCACAGCTGCTGGGACCATGTCTTCTGTGCCATACCTCTTTTCAGGGGCATAGTCTAACTGGCACAGCCCATGGGCTTCATTTAAGTCAGTTCGTCTTCAGGTTGCCACCTTGAAGTTCACTCTTAGAGGCTGTTGACCACAATACTAAAAATAACATTGTCCTAGAGAATATTTATAGTTTTTTCACTCCCTCTTGAGTACAGAATGTGCCTTATCTGGGAAATACTACTTATTTTAGGACTCTAGAGTTGGACATTTATATGGTAGGGCTTGTCCAATGGTAGTCCGATTTCAAGTCAATTCAGCAGACATTTACATGCCCCTGTGTGCCCTGCCGTGCACTTGGTGCTGGCGCTGGGGGTAATACCTGTGATCACAGTGTAGTAGGGGGAGGTAGATAAGAACCAGTATTTGAATTGCATGAAACTCAATATAACGGAAAAGGAAACATAGAGGAGGCTAAGGAGGTTAGGAAGAATTTCCCAGAAGAGTTAACATCCTACTTAGGTTTCTTAATTTTTACTTATTTTAGAACAAAAAAATTTTTTTTAAGTTTATTTACTTTGAGAGAATGAGAGAGAGCACAAGCAGGGAAGGGGCAGAGAGAAGGAGAGACAGAATCTCAAGCAGGCTCTGCACTGGCATATTAGAGCCTTATGTAGGGCTCAGACTCACAAACTGAGAGACCATGACTGAGCTGAGATTAAAGTCAGATGCCTAACTGACTTTGCTACCCCAGGTGCCCCTGTAATTTGGGTTTTGAAAGATAAGTAGGAGTTTGCAGGTAGGTGGACAGTTGCAGAATAGTTAAATGAAAATTGTTAGAGAGATGGACAGAAGCTCCCATCAGAATGTTATTGCCAGTGTGACCAGATTCTTTTTTTTCCCAATTTTTAAAAACTTTTTTTTATTTTAAAGAGAGAGAGCAAGTGTGAAGGGGGGAGAGGGACAGAGAGAGAAAGAGAGAATCCTAGGCAGGCTCCATGCTCAGCGTGAGGCCCAATGCGGGGTTTCATCCCACTATCCTGAGATTATGACCTGAGCTGAAATCAAGAGACACATACTCAACCAACTGAGCCACCGAGGCACCCCTTTCCAAATTTTTATTTAAATTCTAGTTAACATATAGTGTAATATTGGTTTTAGGAATAGAATTTAGTGATTCATCACAACAGGTACCCTCCTTAATGCCCATTACCCATTTAGCCCATCCCTCACCCACTTCCCTCCATCAACCCTGTTTGTTCTCTATCGGTAAGAGTCTTTTATGGTTTGCCCTTTCCCCTTCTTTTTTTCCTACTTCCCATATGTTCATCTGTTTTGTTATCTAAATTCCACATATGAGTGAAATCATAAAGTATTTGTCTTTCCCTGACTGACTTATTTTGCTTAGTGTAATATACTCTAGCTCCCTCCGCATCATTGCAAATAGCAAGGCTTCATTCTTTTTAATGGCTGAGTAATATTCCATTGTGTAAATATAACACATCTTCATTCATCAGTTGATGGAAGCTTGGGCTTTTCCACATTTAGCTGTTGTTAATGCTGCTATAAAACATCAGAGCGCATGTGCCCCTTGAATCTGTATTTTTGTGTCCTTTGAATAAATACCTAGTAGTGCAATTACTGGATCATAGGGTAGTTCTATTTTTAACTTTTTGAGGAACCTCCATACTGTTTTCCAGAGAGGGCGCACCAGTTTGCATTCCCACCAGCAGTGCAAAAGGTTCCCCTTTCTCTGCAACCTCACCAATATCCATTGTTTCCTG
This sequence comes from Crocuta crocuta, assembly GCF_008692635.1. Classification (NCBI taxonomy): domain Eukaryota; kingdom Metazoa; phylum Chordata; class Mammalia; order Carnivora; family Hyaenidae; genus Crocuta; species Crocuta crocuta. Next base: position 1,795,281 of record NW_027532409.1, read on the forward strand.
TGTTGTTAATTTTAGCCATTCTGACAGGTGTGAGGTGGTATCTCATCATGGTTTTGATTTGTATTTCCCTGATATGAATGAGAGATGTTGAGCATTTTTTCATGGGTCTGTTAGCCATCTGGATGTCCTCTTTGGAAAAATGTCTGTTTATGTCTTCTGCCCATTTCTTCACTGGATTATTTTTTGGGAGGGAGGTATTGAGTTTGATAAGTTCTTTATAGATTTTGGATACTAACCTGTTATCCAAAATGTCATTTGCAGATTTCTTCCCCCATTCTGTAGCCTGCCTTTTAGTTTTGTTGATTGTTTCCTTCACTGTGCAAAAGCTTTTTATCTTGATGGTCATAGTAGTTCATTTTTTGCTTTCCCCTGTCTCCGGTGATATGTCTAGTAAGGACTTGCTGTGGCTGAGGTCAAAGAGCTTGCTGCCTGGGTTCTTCTCTAGGATTTTGATGGTTTCCTATCTCACATTTAGGCCTTTCATCCATTTTGAATTTATTTTTGTGTATGGTGGTCCAGTTTCATTCTTCTGCTTGTTGCTGTCCAGTTTTCCCAGCACCATTTGTTGAAGAGACTGTCTTTTTTCTATTGGATACTCTTTCCTGCTTTGTCAACGATTAGTTGACCCTGTGTCTAGATTCTCTTTTTTTATATTTTTAAAAAATGTTTTAATTTTATTTACTTTGAGAGAGAGTGTGTGTGCATGCAAACGGGGAGAGGCAGAGAGAGAGAGAAAATCTCATGCAGTCTCCATGCCATCAGTGCAGAGCCCTATGCGAGGCTTCACCTCCTGCACTGTGAGATCATGACCTGAGCCAAAATCAAGAGTGAAGATGCTTAACCAACTGAGCCACCTAGGCACCCCAACCATGTGGCTAGATTAATTCAGTAGAAAGAACTTCCAGTTATAAAATTCCCTTTGTTCTCCTAGTGTTTTGAATTGCCATTGGGGTCCTAGCCTTCAGCAGTAGGGCTGTACATCTAGGGATTATGCTTTGGGCCAGTTGTAAGAGGCAAAAAATGCTACCTGTGTACATGCAGGCATGCTGCAACTTTGGACAGAAATGAATGCCTGCTTGTCTGAGGGGATGATGGTGTTCCCTGTAGCCTAGGTCTAACCCAGGGCTTTTATTGCATTTGCTTGATGAGATTTTTCTTCTCTTATGTGAAAATAGTTGATTAATTATTGTCATTCAGAAAGAATTTGGTCATTCAGCTCCAAATGTTTTTTGAGCATTTGACTTTTTGGGGTGGAGGGTAGGTGAGGGCCATAGAATTTGGGTTTGTGAAGTATAACATGTATTCAGTAAAGTGTACTCAAATATCCTGCTTGATGGAGTTTTACATGTGAATATACCTGTGTAACTACAACTTTCTGATCAAGATAGGGAATATTTCTAACACCCCAGAAGGTTCCCTCATGCTCTTTTTTATAAAAATATTTTTTAACATTTATTAACTTTTGAGAGACAGAGAAACAGAGCACGAGTAGAGAAGGGGAGAGAGAAGGAGACACAGCATCTGAAGCAGGCTCTAGGCTCTCAGCTGTCAGCACAGAGTCCAACATGGGGCTCGAACTCACAAACCATGAGATCATGACCTGAGCCAAAGTCAGAAGCTTAACTGACTGAGCCACCCAGGCACCCTCCTCATGCCCCTTTCTGATAATGCTCATACCCCCCACTCCCCAGTCCTCCCCAGCATTATTTTGACATGTAACGCCAAAAATTCATTTTGCCTTTTCTTGAACTTGAAGTGGAATCCTAGAGAATGTACTGTTTTGTATCTGGCTTCTTTTATTCAGCCTTATGATTGTGGGATTCATCCACCTTGTTGGGGAGCACTGATTATTAACTGGTCATGAGACCCTGCTAGGAAGAGACCTAGAATAATCACATATGATTTATGCCATTGAGGATTGACATTCATTTATTCGGTATACGTTTACAAGTGCCATATACCAGGTGCTTTGCACGGGCCTGAGGATCACAGATACATAAGTTCTTACCATCAAGGGGCTTTGAGTCATGTGAGGGAGATGAACACTTATTTTTAATTTTAGATTGATCAAGAGGTGTAGGAATGCCAAAAATACCACTTTGGGAAGAAATTTTGAGGAAACCATTGGTGTGTAAGTTTGACTTCTGTCTTTGGCTGGAGCCATGAGAGAAGATCACCCTAGGGAATGATAATCAATGTGTCATTGAAGGCAGGGAATGGAAGTGAAATTTGGTGATGGCTGTAGTGAAGGAACAACCAGCAGTGTGTTACTGTTGATGTTGAGGAAGAGTTTTATGAGGTGAGGTGAAACTACAGAGATGCTTGTTATGAACATGGTGTTTTTTCAGTAATTGAGATGACTTGAGATGTCCCATAAAGCCATCAAAAATTCCCTGAGGGTGCATCCAGATGCAGCGTCTGTCTCTAGTCATGGGGTTTTGTAGCAAAATGTGTTCCACATGTGTCCCCTATTGTATCAGTTTGCTGGGGCTCCTGTAACAAAATACCACAGACTGGGTGGAGTTCACAGAAATTAATTTTCTCACGATTCTGGAAGCTAAATCCAAGATCAAGGCGCCAGGTTTGGTTTCTTCTTAAAGCTTGGCTTGCAGTCCTCCTCACCATGTCCCCATGTGGGCTTTTGTCTGTGCTGTCTGTGTCTTAATCTCTTTTTAAGAAGGACATCAGCCATATTAGATTCGGACCCTGTCTTCAAATATAGCCGCATTGTGAGGTACTGGCAGTTAGGGCATCAGCATGTGAATCTGGCTTGTGGAGGGGCTTACACAGTTCATAATACCAGGTTTGAGAATTCGCCATAATGTTGGGCTCTGTGAGGGTTGTCACCTGAGGAAAGCAGCTAGGGGGGTGCGGTGGGGGGGGGGGTGGTTTGGGCAGGGACAGCACCAAGAAAAGCAGGTTGTAGAGCAGTCTGGTGTAACCCCCATGAGAGCTGGGCCTTCTCTGTAGTTGATAAGGGTTCATCTGCACACATGGGTCCATGAGCCTTGGCTCTGCTGTCTAACACCGTTCACACTGTGGTATTTTATCAGTTAATAGAGAGTGAAAATAAGGACCGGGAAGAACAGAACCTAAACTTCAAATGTCAGTTGGACATCACAAAGAAGATAGTCTCACAGCTTTCATAACTCTTAATAACCTGTTCCTTTTCTGAACAAATCCCGTCCCTCTTACCTGTCTAACCCTTTTCTTTGATTGGGCTGGCGTTGAACAGCCTTGGCATTCTCCTGTATCACGCTTGAATACCAGAGAGCTGTCTCTCAATCAGATCACCTCAGTCTCCCCCTCCTTGGGGGAAGGAAATTGCCAGAAGGATTGATTTTGAATTTTCTCTTGTGGTGGCCACTAAGAGGGTGGTGGGTGGGGGTTTTCTTTCTGTTAATGAAGCCTCTTTTAAGAAAGTGCTTTTAGATAGTCACGTCTTAAATTTTTTCTTTAGAGACAGAGAGAACTCATTAGGATGAATTTTGGAGGGACTGCTTTTGTTGTAATCTGCATTGGAATGCTGTGGTAGCAGATGATGCTTGTTACAGGTACCTGGGAACTGGAAGTTTGAGGTTTTTAGGGTAATGATGTTTATTATAATGGTGTTATAATGGTCTGTATCCTAGAGTCGCTGTTACAAGATCCTTTTCGAGAATTAGATCTTTAAAGCTTCTAGGCTATTAAGAGAACTCAAGCAGCGTTGAATGAGTTCTGTTAGCTCGCGCCCACTCATGTTAGACCGAGCCTACTATGAAGCAGGGGTGTCGGGAAGCATGCCCAGTGTTTTCATGGCTGCACCCCTGTTGAGGCCGGTGCAGTCCCAATGCCTGTTTATTCCATCCCTTTTTGGTGGGCTGCTTGACCATGAATTTCATTTTGCCAGGATGCTGGGTCGGAAGTAAGCATTTAAAAATTTTTGAACAACAGTCAAATGTAGTGTGCACTGTGGCTCTCATTTCTATTTATATTAATATATTTCTGTTGGTCTTTGACTTGCTTGGCTGTTTACTGAAAAGTAAGTTTCTTTTAACAGATCTTACTGAGTCATTGTTAATTCACTTAACAAGGAATAAGTTCATTGTTTGAAATAGGTCATAGGTCAAAAGTGTACTCCACATTTTGCTTTCTTTTTGAAGAAACAAGACTGGTTTTCTCAAAACTTTGTTTAGGCCAGTAAACAGTATTTCTTGTACCCCCAGCAAATTAAATGTTTTAACTTTCCAATTTTTTCTATTTTGTTTTCATTCTCTTTTCTGACATTTCAATCTACTCTGATCTTAAGATTTGACTCTACCCACTGTTTTTTTCTGTTTGTGGTTTGTGACATTTTTCTTTTTTACAAACTAGGTAGAAAATACTATTCTAGAAAAGTGTTTCTTAGGTGCTGACAGTACTCAAAAGGTCGGGATATAGAAAACCTGTGACCACAGGACCGACAGACTGATTTGAAACTCTCTGTACCTTCATTGAGTGGTCTGCATGTTTTAGGCATCTTCAGTCTGTGGAAATCCTTGAGCTATTGCTGCCATATTTTCTAGACATGTCTAACTAACTAACTAACTAACTAACTAACTTCCTTCCTTCCCTCCCTCCCGCCCTCCCTTTCTTTTCTTTTCTTTTTCTTTTCTTTTCTTTTCTTTTCTTTTCTTTTCTCTTCTTTTCTCTTTCTTTCTTTCTTTCTTTCTTTCTTTCTTTCTTTCTTTCTTTCTTTCTTTTCTTTCTTTCTATTTTTGAGAGCGTGCAAGCAGGGAGGGGCAGAGAGAGAGGGAGACAGAGAAATGCAGGCTCCAGGCTGTCAGCACAGAGCTGGATGCAGGGTTCAAACTCATGAATATTGAGATGGTGACCTAAGCCAAAAAGTGATCTGCTTAATCGACTGAGCCACCCAGGTGCCCCTCGACTTTCATAAGAGTTTTTTTTTTAACCCCTTTTAATTTATTATTTTTAATAGTAAATTTTAAAAAAACATTAACTTCTTAAAAGATGTTTATTTTGAGAGAGAGTGCCCATGCTCATGACTAGGGGAGGAGCAGAGAGAAAGGGAGAGAGCCTTAAGCAGGTTCCACACCTAGTAAGTAGCCCAACATGGTGTTCCATCTCACAACCGTGAGATCATGGCCTGAGTCGAAATCAAGAGTCAGACTCTTCACCGATTGAGCCACCCAGGTGTCCCATTTAACCCCTTTTCAATTAGAAATATTTCAACAAAAACAGTTCAGATGGTATCTGACCTCTTAAAGGGGAGAAGTGAGAGATGGGTTCCATTGCACTGGGGAATGGGTGCTCCCAGTATACCATGTGAGTGCTCCTAGAGAATTTTCTTAATTCTTGTGTTTTAGTTAGATCCATTCAGTTGCAAGAAACAGATTTAGGCCAAGTTAGTTTAGAAAAGTGACGTGGAATGGTATGGTAGATTGAGCCAATGGCCCCACTTTTTTACTTCTCTGCAGTAGTATTTTACATTCATACTCTTGGGATAACTTCATGGGTGGAATTCTATCCCTGTGCCTTCGTTTTAGGCTTGGCCACAGGACTTGCCTTGGCCCAGTGGCATGAAAGCACAAGTAGACATGAAAGCACGTTTGCAGTGTGCTTATCCTCATGGGCTTGTCCTCTCATGCCATTGTGATCACCAAGAGAAGAACCCTGAGTAGCTGCAGCCCCTTAGGCATGGACCTCAGAGTGAGACAGTAGAGCAGGGTCACCCCAGCAGACCCGTTGTTTAAAGCAGAGTCAACCCAACTCAGATGCCTGAGGGGAAGTTAAATGCGTATTGTTGTATGCCAACCAAGATTTTGTGGTCTCTTGTGCACATTATTTAGGCACTAGATGACTAATTCAGTAATACTGCTGGATCCAGCACAGCTCCAGGGCCTTTAGTGGCCGTCTTTTTTGGATGGCTTCTCCTAGTACTTTACCATTTACGGGA
>NW_027532409.1:1801349-1946290 GCF_008692635.1 Crocuta crocuta
CCCCCCCCCCCCCCCCCTGCTCCCTCATTCTACCTTATTGCTTGCCTTTACTTTGTAACTTTGGCTTACTTCTGTCTTCTGTTCTCTCTTAACTTGCCCATGATCAAGGTCCCTTATAGCTCCTCCAGGCTCTCAGTCTCGTCATTTCTCAACTTCTACTCCTATTGCTTAACACCTTGTTCTTTAGTTACACTTGATTTCAGATTTCTGAGAGAAAATTGATTTTTGCCTTGTAGGTCCCCCCATCCCCTACCTCAGAAATGTTATGTCCTCAGTCGTTGGCCTCTTTAGGAACTGACTACCTTTGGGTTAGGGGTCTGTCTCTGGTCCCGTTAGATGTGTTTGGGGTGTGTTGGGAGGAGAAATGTGTCTAGAATACATAGCTGCTTTCTACTTGCCTTACTAATGGAGGCTGTGAATGTGTGGAAGGCCTGGTGATAAGACAAGACTTAAACACAGTGTGATATGTCTGATTTCGGTGAGTGTTAAAGCTTGTCAGTTCCTGGACAAACATCAGTTCGCCAGAGGGGAAGCTTTTAACTTGGCTCTTGAAAGCTTTTAATTTTCTGGGGCTGCATCCTATTTTTCAGTTTCCTAGTTCTAAGATACCAGCCTTAAAGCCTGAATTCTCAGGACGAACCTCTTTTTTTTTAAATGTTTATTTATTTTTGAGAGGAGGGAGGGGCAGAGAGATAGGGAGAGAGAGAATCCAAAGTGGGTTCCGTGCTGACAGCAGAGAGCCCAACATGGGGCTTGAACCCATGAACTGCGAGATCACAGCCTGAGATAAAGTTGGATGCTCAACCGACTGAGCCACCTAAGCACCACGGGATGAACTTCTTTCAAGGGAAAATGTGAGAAAAGAGATCATCTGCTGGAAGAAAAATCAACCCATACCAAATCTTTCAGACTGAGAAGAAAATAAGTCCACTTATTCTAAAGTTTTAGGCCACTTAGGCTTTCCCATAGTTGTCATATAGGGGAAGAGAATGGTCAAGTTAAAAGTGATTTATAACAATTATAAAGTTGTACTTAATTTAGATTTCTCTCTAAATATTTTATGTTTTGGGGGTATTATAAATGGTATTTTTAAAAAATGTGAATTTACAATTGTTTCTTGCTAGTATATAGGAATATATTTGACTTTTGCATGTTAATCTTATACCCTGTTGACCTTATTAAGCTAATTTGCTGGTTCTAGAAGCTTTTTCATAGGTTCTTTGGAATTTTTTTACATTGGTCATTTCTTTCTGTTTAATCTGTATACCTTCTTTTTCTTTTTCTTGTCTTACTACACTGGCTAGGACACTGGAATGTTGAATAGATGTGATGAGATTAGACACCCTTGCTTTTGTTCCTGAGTTTAGGGGAAAATAATACAGTTTCATTAACTTTTTACTCTAGTTTGCTGAGAGTTTTATCATAAATGGATATTGGATTTTGTCAATACTTTTGTATATCGAGATGATCATATAGGTTTTTTTCTTCAGTCTGTTGATATTATGAATACATTAATTGATTTTTGAATATTGAATCCTTCTTGCATACCCAGGATAAATCCTATCTGGCCTTGATGTGTTATCCTTTTCATCTCTTGCTGTGTTCAATTTGCTCTAATATTTTGTTAAGGATTTTAGTGTATTTGTTTTGATCTTTGTGTTTGCCTTGTGGTTTCTTGTATTATTATACTTGGTGTCAGGGTAATACTGGCCTCGTAAAATGAGATAGGAAGCGTTCCCTCCTTTTATGTTTTCTGGAAGAGTGTATGTAAAATAGGTATAATTTCTTCTTAAATATTTGGTAAAATTCACCCTTGAAGCTGTCTGGGCCTGGAGTTTTCTTTTTTGGAAATTTTTTAACTATATATTCAACATCTTTAGTAGATGAAGGGCTGTTTAGGTTCTCTATTTCTTCTTCTTCTTTTTTTTAAAGTTTATTTGTTTATTTATTGAGAGAGAGAGAGCAGAGAGAATCCCAAGCAGGTTCCTCATTGTCAGTGCAGAGCCCAGTGTGGGGCTTGAACTCACAAACTGTGAGATCATGACCTGATCCAAAACCAAGAGTCAGATCTGCTCACCATCTGAGCCACCCAGGTGCCCCAGTTCTCTATTTCTTCTTAAATGAATTTTGCTAGTTTGTGTCTTTAGAGGAACTTATCTGACTCATCTAAGTTATGCAGATGTACAGGCCTAAAGTTAATATTATTATCCTTTTAATTGTGTAGATTCCCTAGAGATGTCTCCTTTTTGAGTGTTGATATTGGTAATTTGCATCTTGTCTCTTTTTTTCTTAATGATTCTGGTTAGAGGTTTACCAATTTAATTGATCTTTTTAAAGACTTGGCTTGTGTTTTCATTACTTTTCCCCTTTTAATTTTTACTTTTTTTTTTTTAAGTTTACTTGCTTATTTTTTTGAGAAAGAGAGCATGAGCAAGTGAGCAAGGGAGGACCAGAGAGATAGGGAGAGAGACACCCCCAAACAAGTGTGCTACACTGTCAGTGCATAGCCCATTGTGGGGCACAATTCACAAGATCATGACCTGAGTTGAAACCAAGAGTTGGACGCTAGACCAACTGAATCACCCCATGGTTTCATTACTTTTTCTCTTATTTTTTTCTTCTCAGTTTCACTAATTTTTATTCTCTGTTATTTCTTTCCTTTTACTTATTGGGTTTACCATGGTCTCCATTTTTAGTTTCTTAAGGTAAAGCTTAATTTATCAGATGCCTCTTTCTTCTTTTGTAATACTTTTTTAATGCTGTATACATTCCTCTAGGCACTGCTTTAGCTGCATTCCATAAATTTTCATATGTTTTGATGTTCATTCAATTCAGTATTTTCCATTTTCCCTTGTTACTTCCTTTTTGACCCAGGGTGGTTTAGAAGAGTGTTTTAACTCCAAATATTTGTGGATTTTCCAGATACATTCTTGTTAATGATTTCAAATTTAATTACTTTATGGTCAGAGAATATACCTTGGTAAAATTTCAGTTTTTTTAAAGTTGAGATTTGTTTTATGGGCAAGAATATAGGCTATAATGGTGAATGTCCCATGCGCATTTGAAAAAAAAATGTGTATTCTTCTCTTATAGGGTGGAGTATGCTATACATGTTAATTAGGTCAAGTTGGATGATAGTGTTACCCATATTCTGTATGCTTATGAGTTTCTGTCTACTTATTTTATGGATTACTGAAAAAGGAGTGTTGACTTTCCAACTATTATGTATATATATAATTATATGTTTTATTATATATGTGACATATATCTTTCCTTTGACTTATATCAGTTTTTGTTTCATGTGCTTTGAAGCTCTGTCAGATGTGTACAAATTAAGGATTATTATGTTTTTTGATAAATTAGCTCCCTTATTGTGTGAGTAGCTCTTTTTATCTCTCTAATAGCACTTCTGAAGTTTACTTTGATATTAATGTAGATTCTCTGACTTTCTGTTGATTAATATTTGTACAGTGTGTCTTTTTCCATTATTTTTCTTTTAACCTATCTATGTCTTTAAAGTCAGTCTGTATGGAAAACATGTAACTGGGACTTGTGTTAATCTGTGCCTTTTACCTGGGGTCTTTAAGCCATTTATATTTAACATCATTATTGATATGTTTGGAATTAAATCTGCCATCTTGCTAGTTGATTTCTATTTGTTTTATCTGTTGCTCCTTTCTTCATTCCTCCTTTCAGATTGAGGGTTTTTACATTTTCATTTTATCTTTACTATTGGTGTATTAGTTATACCCCTTAAAAAATTTAGTGGCAATCCTCAGGTTTACGATATTCATCTCAGTCTACCTTCATATAATATTACTGGTTCGCATTTCACATACAGCATAAGAGCCTTACAACATGGTATACTTCTGGTTTTCCCCTTCTATCCAGTGTGATACTGTTGTCATACATTTTACTTTTACATATTTTATGAATCCACATTAATACACTTAATTAATACACTTAATTAATCCACATTAATATTTTTGCTTTGACATTTATCTTTTAGAATGATTAAATATATGGGAAAAGGGCCTCTTATATTTCCTTACATTTTTATCATTTCTGGAACTGGTAATTTCTTTGTTTAGATCCTCATTTTTGTCTGGTATCATATGTGTTCTACTTGAAGAACTCCCTTCACCATTTCTTGTAGGGCAAGTGTGCTGACATTGGATTACCTCAGCTTTTGTTTGTTTGAAAAGTCATTGTTTTGCCTTTGTTTTTAGAAAGATATTTTTGCTGACTGTATAATTGTGGGTCATGAAACTCCCCTGGCCCTTAGTACTTTAAAAGATTTCACTCCATTATCTTCTGGATTGTATAAATTCTGATGAGTAGTCTGCTGAAAATGTAATGTTCTTCCTCAGAAGATAATATCTTTTTCCTCTTGCTGTGTTTAAGATTTTTCACTATGACTTTTACTGTAAAGTTTCCTGGTGTGTATTTTTTGTCATATTTATTTATTTGCTTACTTGTTTATATTTGTTCTGTAGGGTTCTCTAAGCCTCTTGGATCAGTGGTTTGATAATTTTAATTTTGGAAAGTTCTCAGCCATTTTTCTTCAAATGTCATTTCTGCCTTGTTCCCTTCCCTTTCTGGGACTCTAGTTACATGATAGTATTTGATCATATCCCAGAGATCTTCAGTGTTCTTTCTGTTGTGCACACATCCCCTGCACACTTTTTCTCTCTGTGTTTTCATTTTGGGTGATTTCTAGTGATTTGTCTTAAAGTTCATTGATTCCTTCCTTGTTTATATGGAGTATTCTGGTGAGCCCAACAAAGGAATTTTTCATCTCTAATAACTTAAAAAATTTTTTTTTCTCTTTGACTCTTTGTTCCATAACCTATCTTTCTGTTGAGATTTATAATCTCAACTGGTGGCTCAGTTGAGCATCCAACTGTTGATTGGGTTAGATAATGTTCTCATGATTTGTGGGTCTGAGTCCTGTGTTGGGCTTTGTGCTCATGGTGTGGAGCCTTCTTGAGGTCCTCTCTCTCCCTCTTCTCTCTCTCTGCCCCTCCCTGCTTATTCCCTCCCTCCCTCTCTCTCTTTCTTTTACAGAGAGTAAAATGGATAAATAAACTTTAAAAAATGATAGTTTGTTCATGCATATTATGTACTAAATTCTTTAACTTATTAATCATTGTTATTTTTAATTCCCTTAGTTACAGTTTCTGGGTATCTCTCAGCCTGGTCCTCTTGATTGCTTTGTCTCTTTCCCCCACACTCTTTGCTCTTTTGTATATCTTGTAATTTTTTTTTTAAATTTTTTTTTTTAATGTTTTATTTATTTCTTNAGAGAGAGAGGGAGTCACAGACTGAAACAGGCTCCAGGCTCTGAGCTGGCAGTCAGCACACAGCCCGACACGGGGCTCGAACCCACGAACCGCGAGATCATGACCTAAGCGAAAGTTGGACGCTTAACCGACTAAGCCACCCAGGCGCCCCTGTATATCTTGTAATTTTTTAAGTAGCCTTCACACCCAGGGTGAAGCCCAACTCAGAGTTGTGAGTTCAGGCCCTGAGCTGAGATCAAGAGTTGGACAATTAACCAACTGAGCCACCCATGTGTCCCTATCTTGTAATTTTTGATTGACTGCTGGACATTATTATAGAACAGGTAAGAGAATGAGGTGGACATCAAATATTATTGTTGAGACTACTGTTATATTAGGGATAGGTTTTGGGGGAGAGAAGTCACATTTGTATATACAGAATATTCAGGACCTGTTTCAGGACTAGGAGCATAATTTTATTTTTTTTCAGTTATTATAGAAATTTGCATTTCTAAATCTCTTTTCTTTTTATAGCATCCATAGGAGTTACTCTATCAGGACTTCCCCTTGTAATTTCTTTTTCCTTTATTTTGGCTCGCACTGTATTTGAAACTCTTCTGTAATTCTGTTTTCTTCCATAACAAATGACATTTGTTAGCAGGTTTGTCTTTTCTCACTAGACTATAATTTCTTAAAAGCAGGTAAGGATGTCTTTGGCACCTGGGTTATACAGTTGGTTAAACATCCAACTCTTGATTATGGCTCAGGTCATGATCTCGTTTGTGGGTTTGAGCCCCACATTGTGCTCCATGCTGCTTGCTTGGGATTCTCTGTCTGTCTGTCTGTCTGTCTCTCTCTCTCTCTCTGTATTTCCCTCCTTCCCCATCCCCGGGTCACACATGTGCTCTCTCTTGCTCGCTCTCAAAATAAATAAACTTTAAAAAAAAAGTAGATAGGGTGTCTTATTTAGATTTGGATCTACATGGTCTTTTAACTACATTTTAGACATAAGTCTTTTTAAAGTTAGAATTGAAATTATCAAATGAATTTTATTTATCAGCCAGAAATCTATACTGCCCTTCCCACCCCCAGTTAGTGGGAAGAGTGCCTCTGTTATTCCATAGTCAGCTGTAATGTATCTAAAAAATGCATAGGGTGAGATATGAGGGCTGGCTATGTATGAATGAATTTATGAAGAGGTAGCTGTTACATAGGGAAGACAAACATTTTTCTCTACTTTTCCCTTTCTTTCTTTCTTTCTTTCTTTCTTTCTTTCTTTCTTTCTTTCTTTCTTTCTTTTTCTTTCTTTCTTTCTTAGTTTAATTTGAGAGAGAGTACAGGGGAGGGGCAGAGAGAGAGTGGGAGAGATAGAAACCTAAGCAGGTCAACGCCGAGCCTACCACAGGGCTCAACCTCATGAACTGCAGGATCATGGTCTGAGCTGAAATCAAGTTGGCTGCTCTACCAACTGAGCCACCCAGGTGTTCCTCTACTGATTTTATGTGTACTTTTTTTTAAATAAAAAAATGTATTTTAAATGTTTATAATTTTTGAAGGAGCGAGAGTGTGAGTGGGGGAAGGCAGAGAGAGAGACACACACATACACACAAACTCTGAAGCAGGCTCTAGGCTCTGAGCTGTCAGCACAGAGTCTGACTCAGGGCTCGAACCCACGAACCGTAATCTTGTGATCCGAGCTGAAGTCGGCACTTAACCGACTGAGCCACCCTGGTGACCTGTACTTTTTGTTTTTTAAGATTTTATTTTTAAGTAATCTCTATACCCAGCATCGGATTCAGACTTAAAACCCTGTGATTAAGAGTTGGGTGTTCTACTGACTGAGCCAGCCAGGTGCCCCTTTATGTGTATGTTTTGTGACAGTACAGTTTTGAGAGAAAATAGCAGTCTTCTACTTCTCCTTGGGTATCCTTTAATAACCAGCCCAGTGTTGAGCATACAGTGAATGCTCAGCAAATATTTCTTCACCAGATTAAATGATACTAGTGGTTTTGGATATAAATTACTAATAGTTTTACTTTTTCTGATTATCCCTAAAAAACTTTGAGTAATGATGTTGGTGCTATTGCTCTGTTACTTACTAGCTCTGTTTTCTTTAGCAAATTACTTAATATCCTGTGTTCTGCTTTTTAAAAATCTATACAGTGGGAATAATAATGGTATCTATTTCATGAGATTATTATGATGATTAAGAAAATAATGCAGGGGTGCCGGTGGCTCAGTCAGTTAAACTTCTGACTCTTGGTTTCAGCTCAGGTCATGATTTCATGGTTTGTGAGTTCAAGCCCCGTATCAGGTTCTCTCTGTGCTGGTGGTGCAGAGCCTTCTGGGATTTTCTCTCTCCTTCTCTCTCTGCCCCTCCCCAACTTGTGCTGCCTTTTTCTCTCTCAAATAATAAATAAACTTTTTTAAAAATAAAGTAATGCTGTAAGTGCTTATTGTTGCAGTTTATTATTACCGTTCTTCACAGTGCATCTAGCAAGGCAAATCTAGTTTTAAGTTGTTCGAAGCTAAGCTAAGTTCTTTTAGTAGGAGGACATTTAGTATCTTAAAACCATCTATCTCAGTGTGGATAAATATAACTACTTCTCTATTAAGAAAATAACCTTTGGTCTAAATATTTACAGTAGAAAGGGAACAGAGTTGGGTAGTTTCTACTTTACTGGCAATAATCTATTGATTTACCTGCTCTCTTATCCTAGGAACAGTGTGCCCTGTTCCCTCTGGAATAAGATCAGTACAGAAATAGAGTTCCCAGATCAGCCTTTCCTGAGACCAAAGGCACTTTATCTTATAGCTCATTTTCAATTATATATTAAAATTATTGGGGTGCCTGGGTGGCTCAGTTGGTTAAGCGTTTGACTTTGGCTAAGGTCATGATCTCATTGGGCTCTGTACTGACAGCTCAGAGCATTCATTGTGTCTCCCTCTGTCTCTGCTCTCCCCCCGCTCAAGCTCTGTCTCTTTCTCAATATAAATAAACATTACAAAATTTAAAAAAAATTTAATTTCATCTTTACCTTTAGGTATTATTTATTGTTTGTTTTTATAGAGTTGTCTTTTTTACCTCCATTGTTAATCAAATTATGTTCAAATAGGTATATAAAGCCTAGAGGGAATCATAGAAGGATGATGATAGCCTGGGTGAGAGTTATTAAGAATATTTGGCAGACAGTTGTTGGGAAAATATTGTTAAGGCTGTTATGGTGCAATATTTTCTGGATTCATGGTTTTCCTTACCTAACAAGATGCAGTGCAAAACACAACTGTGGATCAAAGAGGATTTTCTTTGGATAGCCTTGGTATCTGTATCACTGAACCCTTTTATTAGGTTAGTAGTTAGTACGTTTGAACAGTATCCTCTCCTGTAAATGCAGCACACTCCTATATCTGGGACAATGATAATTATTCATGTATTTTCACATTTTGGAATGAGATAGGTGATACATTTGACCCACAGATCTGGTATAATTAGGTAATGTTTTAACTACTCTGATAGCAAGTATGAGGTGATACTAGCACAGCATGAACTATGTTAGGAGCAATGGGCGTGGGGAAGGGATTGGAAGAAAGGGGGTGGAAGTAAACTTTTTTTTTAACGACAGTGAATTTTTTTGTTGCACCAAATATTATTTCTTGAATTTGGAAAACAATATTTGGACACAATAAATGGAGAAACTAAAAACTGTTTCTTAGATATACATGTGTCCCATTTAAAAATATAGTTGACCCTTGAACAATGCCGGAGTTGGGGGCTCTGACCCCTCAACAGTCAAATCCATATATACCTTTTGACTCCCCCAAAAAACTTGACCAGTAATAGCTTACAGCTGACTGGAAGCCTTACTGATAACAGTTGATTAACACATGTTTTGTATGTTACATGAGTTATATACTGTATTTTTATGGTAAATAAAGCAAGAAAATGTTATTACAGAAATCAGAAAGAAGAGAAATTATGTTTAAAGTACTGTGCTGTATTTATTGAAAAAGATCTGCGTATAAGTGGACCTGCGTTGTTCAAACCCGTGTTATTCAAAGGTCAACTATATATATATTTATATAGTCCGTTTCCTTGAATAACTTTTCTCAGCAAAGAGGCTGAAGAGTTCAGTTTGGTATCAAGACATCTTGTTGACACCTTGGTAATGGAACATTGCCTAATGGAAAGCACACCTCCACAGGAATGTTGTAGAATTTCTGCTGACAAAAGAAATCTGTCCAAAGCATCTTGCAGACAGTCTTTAGAGGCCGCTACTGTCAGCTTTTTTCGTGTTTGTTTTACATACAGGCTTTCTGCAAGTTTTCATGCCTCATGGATGGATGGTGGCCAAACTTAGATTTGGTTATGAATTTGTTTCTTCTTTCCCTTTAACCTTTAAAAAATGTTTTATTATGGAAAATTTCAAATGTACATAAAAGTAAAATAATTTGATAAATTCTCACACCATTCTTTTTTTTATGTGTTCCTTCTCAACTTTCTTTGTGACCTATTTTAAAGAAAACCCCAGACAACCTATTATTTCACCTATAACTGTTTTAGTGTATATGTCTATTGGATCTGGACTTTATAGAAAAGCACATTATCATACCCAACAAATTCCTTATAACCTAATTCTGTAATATTATCTAATACTGGAATTTCTTCCCTTTATTTTTCTCAGAAATGCCTTTACGTTTCATTCTTTGAATCAGATCCAGATAAGGTCCACCTAATACATTTGACTGATACATATCTTTAATCTTTTAAAATCTGTATCTTTTTTGGGGGGGGGGGGNTCATGGATTTTGCTGATTGTGTCCTTGTGTTGTGTAACATGTTACTTTATTCACACATTACCCATAAAACACATAGTTAGGTTTGGAGGCATACTTCCTGTTCATATTAGAAGGCCATAATGTTTGATTGTCCTACTTTGTATACGAAGATTGATTGGCGGGCTCATTGGCATAGCTTTGTTGTCAGGTATGTTTCCCCATCTGACCAATAAAATCCATGGGGTGATATTCTGACAACCTATAGATTTCCAGGTCTGTTCACCTTCTAACTAACTGGTCTTAATTTAATAATCATTGATGATTATGGCCTGAATAATTTATTTCACTATTGTTAACATTTTAAGTAGACTTGAGAAACTTGTAGAAAAAGAAAGTTTTTGATTAAGAATTTAAAAAACAAAACTGCAAGTGAACTTTGAGTTGTCTGGAAAATTAATTTATGCGAAGTATGTTTTTCTCTGATTATGACTTGTAAAGGACATGTTGTATAGAAAAGACTGTTTAAAAGTTATGTGTTTAGCTAAATTTAATTCCCCTCTATTTGTTTTTGAATGAGTTGTCCTTAAAAGGTTTTATGGGAACAGATTTTGAGTTAGACTCTTGCTTTTGCATTATTATGCGTTTGTGGAATATTTTTTATCTATGTTGGGTCTTGCTCCAAGGATAATAAAGTTCTAAGGTACTTCGGTTGGGGACTATGGGTCATGAATCCATATAGGTCACTTAAACAGTGAGGTCATTTTTTCTCACCGTTGTGGTAACATATTTCTTTTGTAAGCTTGCCTAGAAGGCTGTTTATTGTGTAATGTCACTAGAAATAGTTGACATTATAGAATACTTCTTGTGTGCCAGACGTTATATTTTGTAAATTGCATGTACTAATTTATTTATTCTCAAGCGATTATTATCCCTTTTTTATATATGAGGAAATCGAGGCAGAGATGTTAAGTAATGTGCCCAAGTCACACCGCTAATGAATGGCAAGGGCCAGAATTTGGACCTAGACAGTCAGGTTGTAGAATGTATACTGTACAGTAGCAGGACTGAGTGAATTATGTAGTGTCTGTATTACAAGTGTACTTACCAGTCCTGGAGAAGAATTTATTTATATTAATAATAAGTAATCTGCATATATGTGTGTATTTTGTTTGCTTGTGTGTGTATCTGTAGAGACATACACACTTATGTCCACATGGAGGAGCAGATATGTAGTTTTCCCTGGAAGGTCTTTCTTACTCTAAGACCTTTTCGAATCTTTTAACTTTAGATGGAGGTGGAAACAGCCCCCAGACCCTTGTATAATCACCTGGGGTAGGACTTATGAGGTCAGAAGAGATGGCAAGGTCATGAGGGAAACTTAGCCGACAGCTTGAGGTCACAGATTCACACAAGATACTACTCTGGCTTTGGACCCATTTTGCCTTAAGTTCAAGCTGCTTTCTCTCTAAACATCCATCCAGATCTTCCCTACACAATTTCAGATTATTTTTGGAGCAGAAAGCCATATAGCCAGTATTCAATACCGTAGAAACAATTTGTCAAAGTCTCCAAATCATAACAAATAGCAGTGATAGGTCTCAATTATAGAACCAAGAGTCAGGAGGCAATATATAGACTGTCTTGTCCCAAGTGTGACTCTGCTCTTTGCTACGTGATTTTTTTTTTTTTAATTTGAGGTAATGTGTCTCGTATTTTAACAAACTTCAATAATCCTCTTCACCTCTTTTGCTGTCCTTCATTCTGTTTTTACTTTAGCGAGTGAATTTATTATTTCTACTGAACGTCATTCTAGATGGGAATAATGAATAATTTGAACAGTCATTTTCTTTCACAAGAAAATCTCTACCTTTCTCTGTTTTTATGTTTGAATTGTGCTTGATTTGGGGCGCCTGGGTGGCTCAGTCAGTTAAGCGGCCGACTTCGACTCCGGTCATGATCTCGTGTCCATGGCTTCCAGCCCCACTGACAATGCAGAGCCTGGAGCCTGCTTCAGATTCTGTGTCTCTCTCTCTCTGCCCCTCCTCTGCTCATGCTTTCTCTCTGTCTCTCAAAAAATGAATAAAAACATTACAAAAACTTAAAAAATTGAATTGTGCTTGTTTTGTATTAGTCTGATAAGAGGTTAATGTGTGTGAGTAAAAAAATGACTAGATCTTCAAGAATCTGACCGTTGTTGTAACAATCTGATGGTCTGAACAGTTGGATATCATTGATAGGGATGTGTTACACAGAACTAATGAGGAAGCTTCCTCAGGTCAGGAGCCCAAAGAGATGGATTTATCTAGTGTCTTTTAGTCTGTGTTTGAAGCTTCAAGCAGTTATGTGCCACTGGTAAAATTTAATAGAAAAGGCCTTACTGGACTGATTCTCTAGGCAGAAGAGAAGGGTTGGACTTAAAGACAACATGTTGCTTAATTTTATTTATTCTATTTACAGATTGAGATGTTGACACTGTATATAATTTTGGTAATCATTGCATCCTTAATTTTTCACAAATTTGGAGAATTTCCTAAAGTACTTAGGATGTTTCATGCCTTCTAACAGAAACATTTCCTGAATCATCATTTTTTTTTTTTACGTTTATCTTTTTTGAGAGAGAGCAAGAGAGAAGGTGAGCATGTGTGCACGAGTGCAAGTGTGAGTGGGGGAGGGGCAGAGAGAGAGAATCCTAATATCTGCACTGTCAGTGCAGAGCCCTGTATGGGGCTCGAACTCCTGAACCATGAGATCATGACCTGAGCCAGAGTCATACACTTAACCTGCTGAGCCACCCAGGCGCCCCTCCTGAATCATCTTGATGTCAGTGCAGCCTTTCCTTTTTAGTGAGTTTTTCTTGGTGCGTTTGGAGAAAGAATTTCTTTCTTATTCACCTGGAGAATGGAGAAGTTAGTAAAATAGAGGACTTAGTAATGTTTGCGTAGGATTCATTTTCTGTAGGTTTTTTCCTCTTAGTATGTAGTTATTCTATATACTAAGGTCATAGATTTATAGCAGTTTAGAGAATAGGATCGTTAGGAAAGGGTTTTCCAAATCTTAGGTCAAATGTTTTCATTTTATAGTAGAAGAAATAGTTCTTCAGTTTTATTGGTGACTGTCCTGCATATCTTCTCTTGTTGGTTGCTCAGTGAGGTGGCCAGCTCCTTGGAGATATGATAATTATTGATGTTTGTATAAATATATTGTTTCCTGACCATCTTGTAAACTCTTTTCTTGGTTCTCATAAGTTTTAAAGTTGTTTCTTAACGGGTTTACAAGAGAAACAGTCACATCATAAATAATAATTCTGTATCTTTCTGTCAAGTTTATACATCTCATACTTTTCTCCCATATTCTCTAGAATGTCCAGAGCAACTCTTGATGGATGACATCCTTATCTTTTTCCTAACTTCTTAATAGGGTGGCCTTGGGCATTTCACCATAAGATTTGACTTGGTTTCAGATAGATAATCTATAAGGGATGAGAACTACTTTAACCAGATAAAGTATCTTAGTTCCACTTTTGACTTTGCAAATTAAGGAATATACAGAACTTAGAAAGTTCAGCAGATAGCAGAATATATATGGGGTATTAAATGATATTAAATATCTGGAGATATTTATCCTAAAGATATAAAGAACAAATGATAGGATGATATTATTCTCAAGTATAGATGGGGCCTATGCTGACAAACTGAAGCTTCCAGATCATCCATCAGAAAATGGTCTGAGCTCTGGGCATGTGACTGGAGCGGACACACCACTGGATGTCCCTATATGTACTTTCACTGGTGGCCATTGTATAGATGCAAGAACAAACAAAACACTTGGCGCTCTTGAACCTGCATGCTTCCTTCCTCCTGTGACATCCCTCCAGGGCCCTCTACTGGCCAAGCTTAACATCATGCTCTCTGTCAAGGAGAAATATTTCAAGAGCCCTGTGTGTTGTCACAGAGCAGGTACTGAAGGGTGAATTTGGAGTTGGGAAGCTATAAATTGATAACTGGCACCAAAGCCAGACACAAGAGTATGTATTATGTCATTCCACTTTTATAAGGTACTGAAGCAAGGAAACCAGTCTATATTGTTAGAAGTCAAGCTAGTGATTACCCTTGGAGAAAAGTAGTAGTGACCAGAAAAGGGCATGGATGGGCCTTTCGTGGTGCTAATAGTGTTCTTTATTTTGGATGTGGATGCTGGTTATGTTGGTGTATTTGTGCAGATTAGTACCTTTTTTTTTTTTTTTTTTTAGTGTGTGTTATATGCTTCAACAGAAGTTAAACTGTGGTATAGTTTAATTCCAAAAGTAAAAGCTTAAATACAAGATCCGGTCTAGAATAGAGGAAATACAAGATAATCCTGAGGAACTCACCCTTTTCTTATTTTTAAAAACTGGCTTGAGGGTTGTACATCTTAAACTTGAAAAATCTGTCACTGTTCATTCAGCAGAAATATCCATTGCTAGACTAACTTTCTTTTATTTGAAATCAGATTGTTAATACTGAGGCTACCGATAGAGCAGCTTACACTCCCTTTTGTTGCCATTCTTCTTACCGGATCTTTGAATAGCAGCTTCTTAGTTTTTTTATGGCATTTCAGATGCATTGTAAATAAAATATCACTGTTCTCCTCTGTAAGCATTATCTCTGCTTTAACCTGTGTCAGGATATGCCCTTCTTCTTGTAGCTGCTGACAAATCACCATATCCTTTCCTGGCTGAGAGATTGGGAAGCACGTAGCAGTAACTTACACATAGGGGTTAATAATGAGAACCATAGATGGTTGGTTCAAGAATTGGTGGTAGGACAGACTCAGCACGTGGCTTTTAAAAGCTCTAAACGGAAGCAGGTTAGTATTGTGGTTTCTTCAGGAGTAACAACTGGGTACAGAATGGAAGGAATCCACCAGGTTAGGAGCTGAACTGGGTCCGGGAGGTAGATATGGAATCTGGACAGGAGGCACATTCCGAGAAAGCAAAGATTGCTAAGAAACTCTGGCAGTACCCTGTGGATAGAATTTAGGGTGAATTTTAAAGTGGAGCTAGTTGTTTAGAGCCCAGTTGTTCTTAAATCAGATTAAAGTGAATGACAGTAATAGACTCGGAATTACCTGCTTATGTGTGCAGAGCTTGATATCGCCACATTGATAGGATATGGTTTGTTTTTATGCTTTGGATGGCTGGTAGTACCCTTATCTAGAGGCTTTGGCCAGGGCAAGAGTTACCACAAAATGTAACATAGAAGGCTGAGAACCTAGAGAGATTCCCTTGCAAAAGTTGTTCCCTTATATTTTTTGACACTTAAGTCATTTGAAGGTAAAGGGAATAAAATAGTGTGAATGGTGAAACTAGCCTTTCATTTATAAATTCTGTCCATGGACTTAACAGGCATTCACTGTAACATAGGCCCTTTCCTAGGCATTGGGGACTCAAAGGTGAATCTGATGTAGTTCCTAGGCCCTCTGGGTTATTATTTTGTATTCATCTCTTTGAGGGCTGCCTTTATCATATTTGTCTGTGACATACAGCTTTGTCACCAACTCCTTTAGGATTCTGTTGAGCCTTTATGATTGGATACTTGGATTTCATATCCAGGCGAATGAGTTTCCTGTCTTTATTTACTTCATTTTATTACTAGTGTGGGCTCATACTATCTCATTGATAAAGGGCTTCATTTGCAAATTTAGCATCTTAAGAAAAGGGTACCCATGACTGACGACGGTATGAATTCTGCGCGTGTACTCTGGAGTGACAGTTTGGGGATTTTCTGTCCTTCAAACTGGTCATCTGTATGTAACAGTCTGCAGTCACATCACTACAGCTGATTCTTCGTGCTGATGATGGAAGGGAGCATTGGAATGGGTAACACAAGTACAACATGTGATATAAGCACGAGATTTCGGGTATTAAGAAGTTTATATTTCAAATGGTTGTCTTGATCTGGGAATCAGTACCAACCATTTGCCAAGTAAACTAAGGCCCTTCTGTGTGGCTTTCTTGCTCAGTCTGGCATGATTCTGACATCTGTCAGACCAGTCCTCCCCATCAGTGCTGCTGAGCTGTGCTGGTGAGCCATGATTTAGGTGTTAAAAGTCATTGTAGTAGTTTTCACAATATGTTGTTTGGTAATATATTACTTTGAAATAAGTGACTCCATCTATACCAATTTGTAATTAGGTGACCCACACACAGTGTAGATGGTGTTAACAGATGTTAGTCACTTGGCTTAGACTTGCCTAAGGTGGTTTCTTGACTCTTCTGCTTACTGCTTGCGGTTTTGCTCTCTGTGCAGTCCCGCCAGCTTTGGGGAGCCAGAGCATTGTGTTGTCAGGGATTCCCGTTGCCAGCCGCCCGCCTCGCCATTCGCCGGTGTTGTCTGTGCTTGCTTTTGCAAGAACTTTTTACATGGGGCTTGTCCACACAGCACCTTGATTTCCGTGACCCTTCCCCCTCCCCTTGCAGACTGGTTCTACATTTATCCCAGCCCTCTGTTCCTTTTAGATTTGGGGGAAGGGGGAAGTGAGGGGGGAGGAGAGGATTGGAGAACTGTTTCATCTTTTAAAAATTCAGAGCTTAAAAAATCCTTTTCAATTTCTTCTAAATGTTTAGACCCTACGGGAGGTGCAGGAGGTGCCAGAGTTGAACAGCTTTTAGGGATTGGAGTGGCTGTGGACGTCATCAGGAAGCAGCTCCTTCTGGGTTTGCAGCTGGCCATTTTGTGTGGGCTCTGCAGGTTAGGTTTCAGGATTTTACCTTAAAGGTGGATGTAAGGAAATGTGTGTCCGATTCAGAAACCGTTTTTTGTCTTGTCTTTACACAACAGGAAAAAAAATCTTTGGAAACATGTTGACAATTTAATTTAATTTATTTTTTTAATTTGAGAGAGAGAGACACCATGAGCAGGGGAGGGTCAGAGAGAGAGAGAGGGAGACACAGAATCTGAAGACAGGCTCCAGGCTCTGAGCTGGCTGTCAGCACAGAGCCTGACATGGGGCTCAAACCCACAAACCGTGAGATCATGACCTGAGCCAGAGTCATACGCTCAACCAACTGAGCCACCCAGGCGCCCCTATTTATTTTACTTTAAAACAGCAGAGTTGTAGAAGTAGGGGGAAAGCCCGTCTTTTTAGTGTTAGGAGTTCCAAAAACGTAGGTGATCGGATGTTTTTAGATTATAGCTTGGTTTGCACTTGGTTGGCTCTTCTGTTTCCTGTAGAATTAAAGAGTGCTGAGCCTGGATGATGATAAATATGTGATTTTCTTTTATTATTTATCCCAAAGTAAAAACTCTGTTGAGGATTGTCTGTATTATAATTCTGTTAACGTGTTTACTTTGTTTCCCTGCTGTCTTGGATAGAGCCATCAGATAGACTTTATTCCTTACTATAAATTACTCCCAAACAAATTTATGTAACAATTCAAAATTCAGATGGAAGGCATTATGAAAGTAGATAAAGAGTTTAAACAGAATTACTTGCAGTTATCTCTCCCTGAAGATTTTATCTATGTTTATCATATGAATTACTCCATGAAATATTTTGTTCCCTTGTATGTAATGTTATCTGAAAGGGTCCATCCATCTTCTCTAAAAACGTGCTTTAACAAGTCTTCTGGAAAGATAGTTTTATCAGGCTGTTTTAATTGCTTCCTCTTTACCTCTCTGATGGATCAAAATCATCCTGTGCTGTAGCCTGCTTTCCCCCACTCCCCCATAGATTTTCCTTTCTTCCTTTTCTAGACTGTTGTAATTTATCTGAGGAATATCTGTCTAACCTCTGCCTACTCTCTGAGTACCCCAAATAGAACATCTCCAAATCCCGACCTTTCATTTATGCTATTTTCATTTGCCTTTCATTTGCTCAGGGCAGCTCAGTGTAGTGCTGAGAGCTGAATTGGAACCCAGGAAATCCAGTTCTTATACTTTAGAATACTTGTGAGCCTTTGGGCCATCAGACTCCTCTGACCCTTCGTTTCCTTATCTTAAGATAAGAGGATTGCAGTGCCTGAGCTTTAAATTCCTTCCCTGTTCCTTCAAACTTAGTCTGTCCAAAATAGAACTCCTCCATCTCCTCTCGCAAAAGGTGGTTTTTGTCCCTGTTCTGCAAATGAAGAAACTGAGAGATGGAATCAATTGCACAAATCATACAACCCTTGTGTTCATAACTTAGATATCTGTACTGCTGGTCCGCAGGTGTCCCTGTTCTCCCACAAAAGGCATTAAAGTGTAATGAGTCAAAAGGTCTTCTGTTACTTGGTGGGCCTCTTGAGAATGAAATCGGTGTGCCATTTGTTACGTCCTTTGTCTTCCCCCATAAGGTTATACTTGAATTTTCAGGGCTCTGAACCTTGAGTGGGCTCTGTCAAGAGATTGGTTTCTTCAATCCTGTGTTCACAGATGTGATCATTTCTGATCCAGGTCAGTTGACATGAAGGTGTAGGGTCTAATGATAAACAAAAAAGTACTGTCAGGTTTTCCTTTGCACTGTTATATTTGATATAGCTCTGGTAGTGCCTGGCTACTTGCTTCTACTACTGCCCTTAATAGTGATTCTTATCAACAAGTTGATATTTATCACCAGATTAGGAGTTAAAATGATTTTCTCTGATTGAAGAGAGCATTTTGAGATATGTTAATGATTCATAGAAAACAACACAGGTTTTAAAATGAGGTACTTGTTATCTGTAGGGGAAAAAGTTACATAAAAGAGTTTTTAGCACAATATAGTGAGTTACATATTGATTTAATAAATAATGGTGATAATAAGTATATTGGGAATGTAACACTTCCATTTTCCATAACAGGTTACCTGTTTTTGTAAATAAAGTTTTATTGGAACACAGCCAGACCCATCATTTGCATATTGTCTGTGGCTATTTTTGTGCTGTAATGACAGAATTTAGTTGTTGCAACAGAGATCAGATGGCCTGCAGAGCCTAAAATATTTATTATTGGCATTTTATCAAAATATTTGCCACCTCTGATTCCACAGGAGAAAGCCAATAGAATAATGTTTAAAATTGGAAGAAAACATATTTAATAGAGCCATTAGCATTTTTTACAGAAATATAATGGAAAGTAGCAGAAGGGATAGCTCAAGATCAAATGATCACCTTTGGGAAGAGTGAATCAGGAATGGGGTTGAATGGGGTTGAATGGAGTCAGGGGAATACTTTTTTTGGGGGGGAGATTTTTAACTAATCTCTACACCTAGTATGCCCGCTCTACCAACTGGAGCCAGCCAGATGCTCCAGGAATGCTGCTTTTTGTGTTAAGCTTTAGGTGAATGAAGAATACTGAAAAATTTGATTGGACTAGGAGAACAGAAAAAACAGGAAAGGAAAAAGGATGGAGCCCACCAATTCAGATGATGGAGACAGGAGCTCAGAGCCTTTCCTGAGCCTTCCCATTTATTCACTTACTCATTCCGTACATAATCATTCAGAAGTCAGATATCAAGATGGATATGGCAGAACAGAGTTCCTTCCCAGAGGACGCTTAGGCACTTAACAGCCCATGGCACCTGCAGACAGGGAAAACGGGGAAAAAGATGATATCATGGTGATAAGGCTACTATAATTTAGTGCTTTTCACAAGATGCTTTTCAGGGTTTAGGGAAGTTAGGTTCGACATCCCAGAGAGGATGACAGCAGAGCTGAGTTTTACAGGATGAGCCTGAAGAGGAGGGTGGAAGGATTCTCCAGATGGAGGCATAGCCTGAACAAAGATCA
Organism: Crocuta crocuta; assembly: GCF_008692635.1. Lineage (NCBI taxonomy): Eukaryota > Metazoa > Chordata > Mammalia > Carnivora > Hyaenidae > Crocuta > Crocuta crocuta. The sequence goes on from NW_027532409.1 coordinate 1,821,132, forward strand.
CAGCAAACAGGGCTGGTTTCAGAACCTGCCAGTACTCAGTATAGTTGGATGAATGGAGGAAGGTAATGTCAGAGCCTGCAGGAGACAAGCCAGGGGCCAGCTTGCTAACGCAGGGCTCTGTGCTTTGAGGAATTTGTATTTTTTTCCCGAGGACACTACAGAGATAGGATCTGATTTCCTTTACAGTTTAGGAAAACATACTCTTGGTACAATGAGGGTTGGAATGAGGGTAGGAGGTATGAAGAATAAAGGTGCTTAAGAGGCTATTTCAAGTACGAAAAAGATTTTTAATTTTTTTTTAATGTTTTATTTATTTCTGAGAGAGAGAGACAGCGTGAGCAGGGGAGGGTCAGAGAGAGAGGGAGACACAATCTGAAGCAGGCTCCAGGCTCTGAGCTGTCAGCACAGAGCCTGATGCGGGGCTCAAACCCACGAACCGTAAGATCATGACCTGAGCCAAAGTTGGAGGCTTAACCGACTGAGCCACCCAGGCGCCCCTGGAAAAGAGTTTTAAAAAGAAGGAATAAATTAAAGTGGACTGGGTAAGAAGCGAGGGTTTCGGGAATTTTAAGGAATTAAAGGAAAGGGCAGGAGTTGAGGATGACTGAATCCTGGGCTGGGTGGCACGTTGTGGGACATTAGCCTGTGACAGTGGGGGCATAGGAGCAGATGCGAATGTTTGTAAAGGTAGTGCGGAGTTTGATTTTGAAAGAGGTGTGGGTTTTTTTGTGCCAACTGTGGAACCCCTAGTTGGAACTGGCCAGCATGTGGTTGGCAGTGTTCGCTTGGAGGTCAGGAGGACGGCTTGGGTTTGGAAATGGACAGTGGTGATGGTGTAGAGAGATGAAGTTTGGGAACTTAGTAGAGACCTCAGTAGGCCCCGGGGGTAGTAACAGTGTTGAACCCTGCAGGTGCTGACACTTAATAGGCCTTTCAGTAGGAGAGGCCTAGGGAGGAAGCTGAGCTTTGGAAGCTTGCATTTGGGGAAAATCAGCAGAGCATGCCCTCCAAGAAACCAGGGAGATGAGAATTTTAAGAGGAGGAAATGGTGCGTGGCTTAAAATGCTACGTGGAAGTTATAATAGAGTTTAAAAATGTCCATTGGATTTGGCTCCTAGGGAGTCATTGCTAAGAGCAGCTGTAGGGAAGTAATATGGGAAGAGGAGAAAATACAGGTTTGTGGGGGATTTGTTAGTGTAGTTACTATTTTAGGATTGGGTTGAAGCTGGTTTTTTTGTTGAGAAGAGAACTATAGAAAGAGGTTTAGTGATGGGAGAGGAAAGGATTCTTCCGTTTAGAAAATATTCATTGAGCACCTGTTATGAGCCTGGTGCTGTTCCAGACTCAGGGTACAGCATGAACGAAACAAAGCTCACATTTGTCTGCATATGTGCGCATGTCTCACAGGTAATAAGTTTATAATCAACTGGACATAATATAATTATCAAGTAGTAATAAGTGCCAGAAAGAAAGCTAAAGTAGGATAGGGGGAGAGAGAGTGGGGACAGGGGTAGGGGTCTGTTTTCTGTGGGGTGGTTAGGGAGGGCATCACTGACCAGGTGACATTTGAGGAGACACCTGAACGAAATGAAGGAAGACTAAGTGCTGAGTAATCCAGAGTCGGAGGTGGCGGAGAAGTGGGAGAGGATGGATCCCAAGCACTGATGTAAGAGTTAGTCTTCCTCAGGAGAGAGCCATCTTCCTCTGATGCTGGTGGGAAGTCCATAAGGACAAGCAATACTCGTGGCTACCTCGTGGCTAATGTTCACCATGTGACAGACACTAGAGATTCTTGTCCTTTTTAATTCTCCTGAAATCCTGAGGTAAGTATTGTCACCATTTTACAGGCGATAACCCCAAACTGGAAGAGGTTTCACCTGGCTAATTGTTATTAGAACATGCATTTCCTCTGCTTTTTGGCCCTTCACACCCTGCTGTTGGCCTCCTGTAGGTTGCTCCATGCCTAGCGATGAACATACATAAATTTGTGCAGTTTATGGAGGGGGTGAACTTGGGAAAGTGAGAAATTGAGCGCTGTCTTGCCCATTGGACCGTCTGTGGTCCAGAACGTAAGGAATCTTGGTAAGAGGTGTTTCGACAGGGATTTCAGGAAGGTGGCATTCCCCAAGACGCCTTTGCCTTTTTCTTTTCTTTTCTTTTTTTAATGTTTTATTTATTTTTTTGAGAGAGAGAGACAGACAGCGTGAGCAGGGGAGGGTCAGAGAGAGAGGAAGACACAGAATCAGAAGCAGGCTCCAGGCTCTGAGCTAGCTGTCAGCAGAGAGCCCGATGTGGGGCTCAAACCCATGAACTGTGAGATCATGACCTGAGCCGAAGTCAGATGCTCAGCCGACTGAGCCACCCAGGCACTCCACCACCTTTGCCTTTTTCATTAACTCTTCCCGAGCAAGTTGTTATTCCCCATGTTCTGTTCTTTTCCTTTCCTTTCCCAAATCCCCATGCTGTAATAGTGTGGCATTGCCTTATTTGCGCCTGTGGTTGTCTGAGCGGTTCTTAGGAACCATTCTCGAGGTTGAGGGTGAGTATAATTAGATTGTAAAAATACATATTCATTGTGGAAACTTTGAGGTTTTTCTGATTTTTTAAAAAAGTTTATTTTGAGAGAAACAGAAACAGTGTGAGTGGGGGAGGGGCAGAGAGAGAAGGAGACAGAATCCCAAGCAGGCTCCACACTATCATACAGAGCGTGACACGAGGCTTGAACACACGAAACCGTGGGATCATGACCTGAGCCGAAACCAAGAGTTGGATGCTTACCTAACTGAGCCACCCAGGTGCCCCAAGGTTTATCTGATTTTTAAATTGCTTCCCATGTACTCTTTGCCCAGAGGGCCTGATACAGTTTGGGGTCTGGGAGCCTGTGACCAGCAAAGGTCCTTGTCCTTCCTGCCCTCAGGTGTGTCTTCTGCTGTCCTGGTGAATATATGTGCACTTGTCTGTGTTTGTGAAAACACATGCTATTGAAATGAAATAGACACCTTGCTCTGAGCACAGATTGTTAGGATGGCAGAATTCTCAAGGAATAGTAAATGTAAGTAATTTCTGAATGAATGGTGGAATCGTGTGTACCTGATGTTTTATTTTTTTTAAAGTGTCTGAAACTCAGCACTGAGGAACTTGGAAATGGCACAGGGCACTGTTGCAGAATTTCTGAACTGGAGGGAGAGATCGAAATAAGAAAAATAAATTTCAGAGTGTCATTATTGAAACCTGGCACCCTGTTTTTCTTCATAGAAACATTGTTAGGCGGGTACGTGTAAGAAGGAATGGGAATTTTTATATTGTTTGCTTTCTACATGATTAGCAGTTTTTCTTGTGAAGGTAATTAAATCCTATATTCGTATATAAGCACTGAAACAGCGAGGAGAGCAGGAGACCCGGTGGTTTTCATATAATTCAGAAGTTAGACACATTATTTTTGACCCTGTTGACAAATTTCCTGGTTTGCCCACACAGTTAGGCAGTTCACAGTTATGTCTGTATTATCTTTCTAATTAAGTGGTGGTACTGTGAAGTTAGCTTGGTTCTTCATTTGAGCCCAGAGGATCTAATCACAACCTTTGAGTGATGGCAACATAGCAACAGAAGCAGTAAACCCATGTCTAATATTGTGGAGAAGTACATGTGTGAGGGTCTATCTGGTCATCCATTCCTCCAACATAAAATTTAGCCTTACAAAAAGATTATGTAGTTTTTTTTTTTAAACATGTGCCATAACAGGCAAAAGAGTAGACATGCCTGAGGGAGTGCTTTGTAGATTATGATACCATTTGGAGAAATAAAAATCAGTAAATGCTTATTGAACACCTACTGATGCTGTTGATGATGTCTGCCATTTTTGTGGGGTGGCAGCATCCTGGTTTGGGCCAATCCATCAGGGTGCTAGAAATAATTTTCCAGTAATAGCATGAGTTTTGTCAAAGCTTGCTTTTCGTGAACTAGAGCAGTTATTCTTATAGTAACATCATTCCCACTCACTTGGATCTCACACACACATTCTTTCTCTCTTTCACAGGATGGAGTGGGATTATCTATGTAGCATGAATATCACTAAAGATGCCCCTAGTAATATCTTGCCTGTGAACAAATTGGCCATGGGGAGATTTGGTTTAGTCTTTCACCACCTCTTTTCCTACAAGCTTTCACTTTGCTGAGTAATCAAATTCAAGCCATACTTGGGTCAGCCCACCTCTTCCCTAGTCTTTCCTGCTTGTGCTCATCTGCCTTCTCTGATGTTCTCAGGTCCTGTGATGACACAGGCCCATGGGGTGGTGGGCCTGTGATCTTTGTGTCCCTCTCCAGTGCCCAGGCTCCACTGTGATAGACGTGTTAGCGCTTCTGACCTCCTCCTTTAGCTTCCTCCATGGCCCAGGTTTATTTCCTACTGGCTTATTTCTAGACATGTATTTCTTAGAGTGGAATCGGCAGATAAAAGGACTCAACAATTTGTAGACCTAGTGGCACATCACCTGAGTGCTCTTCAGAAAGCTTGAAGCAATTAGAGAAGTGCCATTAGCGATGATAAGTTGGACCTGTTTTCCCCATGTTCCTGGCAGTGCTGTGGCTCTGCTTATGTAAGGCATGCCAGTTTGTGGTACTTAAGCAGAAAGTGTGTTTTTGACGGCCCTACTACATTATATATTTTGTAGATATTAAAAAATAAATTGTATTGGCATTGGAGTTTTCTGTATTTTTAAAATGATTTTCGTTTTTTGGGGCAGAGTTTTGAGTACATGTGTCCGATTACTGATACTACCTTTTTTTATTAGCTGGAATATATTTTTCCAACTTACTTCTTCAGTTCAGAATTTGTGGCCATATGTGATGGCTGAGAAGATTGGTTTTCTAGGGCCTGATAATTTGAAGTTGACAGATAAAGGAGATAAACTTGTACTAACATAATTTACTTAGAACTGACTTTACTATGATGAAGATTGGGGGTGAAATTGTTTTAAGTGCCCTGATTCAGAGCACTTACCATTTCTCTGGATTTTACGGTTTTTTCTTTTCTTTCTTTCTTTCTTAATTAGTTTTTTAAAATAAACATCCAAGTTAGTTATCATATAGTGCAACAATGATTTCAGGAGTAGATTCCTTAATGCCCCTTATCCGTTTAGCCCATCCCCCTTTCCACAACCCCTCCAGCAACCCCTCTGTTTGTTCTCTATATTTAAGAGTCTCTTATGTGATGTTCCCTTCCCTGTTTTTATATTATTTTTGCTTCCCTTCCCTTATGTTCATCTGTTTTGTGTCTTAAATTCCTCATATGAGTGAAGTCATATATTTGTCTTTCTCTGACTAATTTCACTTAGCATAATACTCTCTAGTTCTGTCCACATAGTTGAAAATGGCAAAATTTGATTCTTTTTGATTGCCGAGTAATAGTCCATTGTATATATATGCCACATTTTTATCCATTCATCAGTCATTGGACATTTGTGCTCTTTCCATACTTTGGCTTATTGTTGATAGCGCTGCTATAAACATTGAGGTGCATGTGCCCTTTCAAAACAGCACACCTGGATCCCTTGGATAAATACCGAGTAGTGCAATTGCTGGGTCGTAGGCTAGTTTTGTTTTTAATTTTTTGAGGAACTTTCATACTGTTTTCTAGAGTGACTGCACCAGTTTGCATTCCCACCATCAGGGCAAAAGTGTTCCTCTTTGTCTGCATCCTCACCAACATCTGTTGTTGCCTGAGTTGTTAATGTTAGCCATTCTGACAGGTGTGAGGTGGTATCTCATTGTGGTTTTGATTTGTATTTCCTTGATGATGAGTGATGTTTAACCTGTTTTCTTGTGTTGGTCGGCCATCTGGATGTCTTCTTTGCCCATTTCTTCACTAGATTATTTGTTTTTTGGGTGTTGGGTTTGAGAAATTCTTTATAGATTTTGGATACTAACCCTTTATATGTCATTTGCAAATATCTTCTCCCATTCTGTCGGTTGCCTTTTAGTTTTGCTGATTGTTTCCTTTGCTGTGCAGAAGCTCTTTATTTTGATGAGGTCCCAATAGTCCATTTTGCAGCATGGTGGCGTGTTGAGTAAGAAGTTCCTGCGGCCGAGGTCAAAGAGGTTTTTGCCTGCTTTCTCCTCTAGGATTTTGATGGCTTCCTGTCTTATGTTTAGGGCTTTCATCCATTTTGAGTTTGTTTTTGTGTGTAGTGTAAGAAAGTGGTCCAGGTTTGGGGCGCCTGGGTGGCTTAGTTGGTTAAGCGTCCGACTTTNAGGATTATGACTTCAGGTTTGGTTTTCTTTTTCAAGATTGCTGTGGCTATTGAGGGTCTTTTCTGGCTCCGTACAAATTTTAGGATTGTTTGTTCTAGTTCTGTGAAGAATGCTCGCTTCATTTTGATAGGGATTGCGGAGTTTATGGTTTTCTTGAAGTGAATACTTGTTCCATCATCATTTTCTAACTAGACCTTCCCTTTTCTTGATTTGGCCAATTCTTTCTACCCTCCTTCTTTTCTCCCTAACTCTGCCACTTTGCAGCTTGTTGGCAACTTGGATGCTGTGCTGTTCGTGAGGAGCAATATCCTGGTAGCATTTTATGGTTCTTATAGAAAACCCTTCTGACTCTTAGAGGAGAAAACCTAAGTGGACAGACACACACATCACATTCACCTGGATATAAGAAATAATTATGAACATAAGGATAATTATATGCTTCTGGAATTGTTTCCTGAGGGAGTGGTGTTCTGTATCGCTGTGAGATGTCCAGGAAATCAAAGTACACAATAAACATGAGGCAGTGTCTACATCCAGGCTAGAACTGGAAGCTGAGATTCTAGGATCCCTCCCTTGTTTATCTATGAGGAAGCTGAGTGCTTTAGACCTGGACCAGTCTACTAGTTAGTGATTCAGGCAGCCCCAAATTCCAGGTTTCTTAGACTAGGTTTCTTTCTGGTTCTTGGGATGCCCCCATGTGCTTCTAGACCTCTAGAGCCAGTGCTCGCTTCGGCAGCACATATACTAGACCTCTAGAGCCAATTGCTGGGCTCGTACTACTGTGGTGCTCAAAAGTCACTTATGAGAAAATGTTCCGTGTCATCATGGGCGTTATGGTTGGAGTGGAGATGGGGGCTTAAATCTGTGTACAGTAAAAGCAGTCATTGAAAAATCATACTAAATGTTAGAATGGAACTTATTTTGTCAAGTAATATATGCACATGGTTTAAAATGTCAAATTATACGGGGGCATGTGATGAAATGTGTGAGTGACCTATCCTGTCTCACACCAGCTTCCTTCTTGGTCCTTCAGGAGAACTACTTTTAACTCTTTTAGCTCTCTTTTTTACTGTGTACATTTCTCTTTTTTTGATTTATCAGTTGTAGATATGATTTTTTGATTTCCTTCCAGAAGAGATGAGGATGTAGTTTATTTTTACTCCCTCTCCTCCAGTCCTCTTGGTATAGTCATGGCATTATTTTATGTGCCTCTTTTAGCTTCTTTTGTAATTTAATATGCCAGCATCTTTTATAACTTATTCTGTCTACAAAGACAGTATCTTTTTTACTCCACCCATCCATCTGAAGCAATAAATTAGGGTTAGGTAGGCTTAGACCCATACTCTGGGGACTGGCTGTTGACTGTTGTTACAAGATTGTAAATATTCTTTAGAAGGAACCTCTATTCTTTGTTTTCCTCATGTGTCACGGTTAATCCTGAGATCACCTTAAATGTTTTATTTTGGATTTTACCATAATCTTTGCCTTTCTTATGTTTTACAGAAATAAGTATCTTCCTTCAATAGATGATAATGAAAATACAAAAGAAAGAGAAGCAGGTAAGTGATCATAACTTTTTTAAAATTAAAAAAATTTTTCTTTTATTTTAGAGAGAGAGCACGAATGGGGGAGAGGGTCAGCGAGAGAGGGAGAGAGAGAGAATCCCAAGCAGGCCTCACACTCAGCATGGAGCTGGACACGGGGCTCAAACTCACGAATTGTGAGATCGTGACCTGAGCCGATATCAAGAGTCGTATGCTTAACTGACTGAAGCCATCAGGCACCCCTGTAATCAATTTTTTTAGTTTATGTATTTATCATTTTTGGTGTTTGGTTAATCTAAAATCTGTAAAGTTTGTACTCATAGTGATGTGTAGTAATTTCCTCCTAGACAAACTAAACTAATTAGAAGTAAACATCAGCAATTGGGCATTTGGTTTCCTGAAGGGGAGGAGAATTGATAAAAACATTTAGGAGCCTGTGTGACCCACCCGGCCAAGATCTCTTCCTTAGTTGGTGCTTCTGTGTTCCAGGTGGTTCCATATTCAAAGGAACTCCAACCAGTGTAGTTCGGGAAGGTGAGAAGGGCAGACCTCCCTCCGTCTCTTGGAAACAGGCTATCTCTGATGGGCTGTTTTGATTTTACGGAATTGAAAGACAGTCTGGTAACTGGGAGTAACCCCTGCCCATCACTGAGACTGTGTGAAAAGGTTGGGTGGGATCAGCCACTTGGCACTCTGCTGCTTGGGAGCACTAACTAGTCAGATACAGGGTGACCTAGGGATACTTTTACAAGGATTATTCTCTGTTCTCTCCCTGTGTAACTAAACCAAAACAAATTGTTTTAGGAAATAATTGACTCATCTGCTGCCAATTCTTAACAGGAAGAGCGGTGACTTCACACTATCCACACACTGATTTCTTTGTATCCTGGCTCTGTAGCGCCATCAGCTGGTAGACAAACACTACAGAGAGTGCAGCTCCATCTGCCAAGAATTTATCCTATGGGTAGACTCAGACAGGTGTCAGCTGGGTCAAAGTTTTTCATTGCTGCTTTGTTTATAGCAACAAAAACGGAAAGGAACCTACATGTCCATCAAAAACAGGGACTATTTAAATCATAGCACATCCATCTAGTAAAATATTAAAACCTCTGTTAAAAAGAACACAATAGTGAAGAGAACCCCAACCCTTCAGAACTATTATCATTTATGATACATGGGCAGGTTTATATTTCTTAAAACGTCCTGCATATTTAATGTTTTAAACATTCTTTAAGGTAAGCTTTTATTTCAGTAAAAACACTTTTTTTTTTTTTTTTTTTTTTTTGAGAGACAGAGTGAGACAGAGTGTGAGTGGGGAAAGGGCAGAAAGAGAGGCAGACACAGAATCTGAAGCAGGCTCCAGGCTGTGAGCTGTCAGCACCATAGCCCGACAGGGGGCTTGAACCCATGAACCGTGAGATCATGACCTGAGCTGAAGTCAGATGCTTAACCTACTAAGCCACCCAGGTGCCCTTCAGTAAAACCACTCTTTACCAAAATTACCCCAACATGAATTCAGGTTTCTTTCTCTTGAGATTTTACTAATTCATATTAAGACCTTAGTGTCCCAGCTACTGTTCAGCTTAGGTTAGAGGAGTTTTCACTTAGTAATATTGATGAACAGGGTGGAGTTTCTACTTAAAAGTTCATATTAGCTGTGAAAGGGGAGCAAGTTAATTAAGTGGAGCCACTTCCAGGAGGAATTGATCTTGCTTCTCTTAGAGGTGGAAGGGATAGACCATGCTGGTGACTAAACTGGGAGCAGTTGCAGGGCATGAAGATAGAAAATTCCATTCATGCCAGAGCAGTCTCTAGGTACCAGGATGTGCGTAGAGTTCATTGCCTGACAGAGAGGAGGCCCGTGTTCTAGAATGAAGTTGGGCTTTGATCCTGGTAGAATAGAATTGAAACTAACTACCACTTTGCTTTGTAACTATGGACAAGTTTGTGCCTTTTCTCTGTCATTTGAATGGGAGCAAGCATATGTGCTTCACAAGGTATTGGATTAAATGGGGTAGCTCATCAAGTGTTTGGCATTCAGTGTGTCAGTGGCAAGGAAACTGTCCAGTAGATAGAGAAAATTAACCATCAAACTTTGTCCTTTCCCTTAACTGTGTTTCTAAAGTGTTAGAAGTAACAGCAGGGCTCCTGGCTGGCTCATTCGGTTAAGCGTCTGACTCTTGATTTCAGCTCAGGTCATGATCTCTTGGTTCGTGAGTTCAAGCCCTGCATCGGGCTCCATGGTGAGAGTATGGAGCCTGCGTGGGATTCTGTTTCTCTCCGCCCCTCCCCTGTTCGTGCATGTGTGTGCTCTCTCTCTCAAAATAAATAAACTTAAAAAAAAAACAGCAAATAAAATGCCCACTCTTTAAAAACCCTCATTCCTGTGAATTCATTTTTTCTCTTCTCTGGAGGAAAATGACATGTAAATACATTCTCTTCTTGGAAGTTCCTCATTTCTCTGTCTAAAATTTTATCAAGGTAAATTAAACCGAGATGAAAGATTTTGCAAGTTAATCAAAACTTGGTAATAATTACACTTCTGTTTAACCAGAAGGGCATACCTAGAGGAGTGTGCCAAGAACAAAGGGCTTAGAGATTGACTCTATTGCCTGAAGAAGTGTTGCAAGAAAAATAGGCTTTTATAATAAAACATTTAAAAATGAGTCATCAGGGACTATAGTCTTTATCTATATAAAAAAATAAACTTCTTTTTCTAAGAAATCTGTGTGTGTGTGTGCGCGCGCGCGCGCATATATATATATAAATCCCTAAAAAGACTAAACNTTTTGATAGAGCGAATGAGCAGGGGAGGGGCAGAGAGAGAGGGAGAGAATGCCAAGCAGGCCTCTCACTGTCAGCACAGAGCACGATGTGGGTTTTGAACTCCCGAACTGTGAGATCATGGGCTGAGCCGAAAGCGAGAGTTGGACGTTTAACTGACTGAGCCTTCGTCGGGCTCTGTGCTGACTGCCAGCTCAGAGCCTGGAGCCTGTTTCAGAGTCTGTGACTCCCTCTCTCTCTGACCCTCCCCTGCTCATGCTGTCTCTCTCTCTCCTAGAAATAAATAAAAATTTAAAAAAAATAAGTAAATAAAAAAAAATAACTGAGCCTTACCCAGGGGCCCTTAAAAGTATTTCTTCGTAAGGGGACAGATCCATTGCTGATATGAGTGGTGACAAACCTCTGGTAAGGAAATACGGATTCGTATTCATCCCAGCTCCTTCGTTGTGTGGGACTGAGAGAAGTACAAAGTATGGTAAATACTATTTGATAGATGATACAGGTAAGAGGGTTTGGGGGTCACATGTGCAATATAGAGGAGGGTTTGTAAGCATGAACACAATAGGAATAGGTAATACTGTGAGTAGGAGTAAAACCTGGAGCTGTGACCAGGAAGTTAACTCAGACTTGCAGTAATTATGAGAGAACCTTCTCTCCACACCCCATGACCAAAAGTCAGATGAATAGAGCCCCTCATCCTAGGTCCTCTAGAAAATGAAAAGGTGGGGTGGAAAGAGTTTTCTTCAGATGAGTGGTGGGAATGTCAAAGCTCTGTAGATTATTAGACCCTGTTTCCTTCCTTAGGGTGAATGTGAATATAATTTATTCACTAAACAAATATTTGTTGAGTTTTTCAGCATTTATTTGCTAGGATCTATCTGAGGTTCTGCTTGGGACCAGTTACAAAATTGACTCAAAGTTAGGTCTTTTGTCTAAGAACGTTTAGTCTGGTTACAAACACACAGTTACAAGGGGCAGGGTGGTGGTGGTGGGGGGTGGTATAGTCCTGAAAAGAGCCAGGGCTCTGCATCGCAGTGGAGGAGGGACACGCTGGAACTGTAGGGTATGGGGGCTTGGGGCATGTCAGCCCCACCAAAGAGTGTGAGACGTTTTAAAGAGGTGGTGTCTTCCAGGTAGAGCAGGTTTTGGGCAGGTTGTTTCTGAGGACACAGGAGGAAAGCTTGGGAGGAAAGAGAGTGGCATATGGGTGGGTTTGGAAAGGTGAAGTATGTGGTAGTAAAGGTGAGTGGAGAGGGCTGAGTGCAGAGTATTAAATTTTGGGTGGTGTCCTATGATAAATGAAGGTAAAAGGCTTGGGTTTAGCTGGCCACCACATTCCCAAAAGTGTTGGTCCCACCTGTGCTTTACTAGGGGGAGGTAAGGACTCGGGTCCCGAGGACCGTGTGGGTACCACTAATACAGAATACCAGATAATGACCCACAATTCAGAATAATGAAAGAGGAATAACACAGTTGATCATATGGATGAATAATTTATTTATTAGACTTTTCAGTGTCACCCTGCAGAGGGTCTTAATGGGTAATACTAGTCAGACCTTCCATTTGGGAGTCATTGGAAGGCCTTTTCAGCATGCCTAAAGAGGGAGTGTTGGTAAATTGCTTAGTAGAACCATGATTTTAAACAGCCTCACCCTGGAGTCATGTATCAAAAGTACTTAAAATGGACTGTATCCAAATTCTCCCACCTCCAAAGAAAGCAGTCTGAGCTTTGAATCCCGTTCTCTATGTTTTGACGTACCTTGACAGATTTTTGTTGTTGTCATAACTCGTTCTGTGTTCTGAAACATACTTGAAAAGCCAGAGTGGAGTGACCAGGATGGTAAATGAACATTGACTCATTTGAGGGAGCCTGTGTGGCTCAGTTGGTAAAGTGTCCGATTTCAGCTCAGGATCTCACAGTTCATGGGTTCGAGCCCTGCATCAGGCTCTGTGCTGACAGCTCAGAGCCTGGAGCCTGCTTCGGATTCTGTTTTCCACTTTCTGCCGCTCCCCCACTCATGCTCTATCTCTCTCAAAAATAAATACACTTGGGGCGCCTGGGTGGCTCAGTCGGTTGAGCATCTGACTTTGGCTCAGGTCATGATCTCATGGTTTGTGGGTTCAAGCCCCGCGTGGGGTCTGTGCTGACAGCTAGCTCAGAGCCTGGAGCCTGTTTTCGGATTCTGTGTCTCCCTCTCTCTCTGACCCTCCCCTCCTCACACTGTCTCTCTCTCTCTCTCGAAAATAAATAAAACATTTTAAAAAATAAAAATAAATAAATACACTTAAAAAATGAAAAATAAAAAAAAAGAACATTGACTCACTTCTATGAAGTATGATGGATGAAACTGTGATTATATAGCCTAAAGAAGGGAAGGTTTAGGGGCTCCTGACTGGCTCAGTTGGTAGAGCACACAACTCTTTTTTTTTTTTTTTTTTTTTTTAATTTTTTAATGTTTGTTTGTTTTTGAGAGACAGAGACAAAGCCTGAGCAAGGCAGGGGCAGAGAGAGAGGGAGTCACAGAATGTGAAGCAGGCTTCAGGCTCTGAGCTGTCAGCACAGAGTCTGATGTGGGACTCGAAATCACAAACAGTGGGATCATGACCTGAGCCTAAGTTGGAAGCTTAACTGACTGAGTCACCCGGGTGCCCCTAGAGCAAGCAACTCTTGACCTCAGGGGTTGTGAGTTCGAGCCCTCCACTGGATGTAGAGATTACTTAAAAATAAAATCTTTTTTTTTTTTTTTTATAAGGGAAAGTTTAAAAGCATCCTGTGGAGAAAATGGATTTACATGTATCTGTGGCTGGACCTGTGGATGTGAATGATCACATGGAGAGGGTTACTGGAGGATAGGCCAAGGCACTTATTAAGTATTGTTTTCTCTCTCCTTATTCTTCCCTGTCAGCATCTGAATTTAATAATCTACCTGTCCCCAGTTTTGTTACTGCCTGGAATTAACAAGGTTTAGATTGACTTTGTAGATCTGGAGAAATCAGATTTCTAATACTCTTGAAACATCGCAAGAGAAAAATCTTCCCTCTCCCCCAATTTTAAATGCAAAAATATGATAATAGAGTTGGGGAATAGGAATGACAGATTCTGGGACTTTGGTGAGAAGCAGTTTGCAAATCTGTCCACCACTCTTCAGTCCTTAACTTTCCAGTTTCTCCGCAGCATGTGATGCCTACCGTAACCATTCTGTCTCCAAAGGGCTCTCATCTTCTGGCTTCTGTGACACTCACACTGCCTTACTTTTCCTCACCACATCACTGACTGATTGTTCCTTCTCACTTTCTCTCTACGTTCTTCCTCTGGGGTCCCTTAAACATCAGTGTTTGTCAGGTTTTGGTCCTGTTCTTCTTTGTCCATTCTTCCTGGGCAGTCTGATTCATTCTTATAGAAATGTCTTTTGTTTTTTAACTTTTTAAATGTTTTTTATTTATTCCTGAGAGAGAGAGAGCGCGAGCATGAGCAGGGGAGGGCCAGAGAGAGAGGGAGACACAGAATCTGAAACAGGCTCTGAGCTAGCTGTCAACACAGAGCCCGATGCGGGGCTCGAAGCCACGAACTTTGAGATCATGCCCTGAGCCGAAGTCGGACACTTAACTGCTGAGCCACCCAGGCGCCCCTAGAAATGTCTTTTGGAAAGTATACCCGAGAGCCTCTGGGACACCTGCCCCTGCATTATCCTCAGGTGCCTGAAATTGACCTTTCCTCCCCCTGGTCCCCTGGTACAGACCAGCTGTGACTACCTGTGGAGCCACGTCAGCATCAGAATGCCTGCTTTATCACCCAGAACACAGGACTCCTGGGTGAAGAGAGATGGAATATTCTCAATGGAGGAGGAAACAGGACATACACACACAGTTGAACTTTGTTCCTGGGTCTTGCTCACCCAGCACAGCTCAATGTCAGTGTAATAAAGGCAAGAATATGTGGGTTTTTTGTCCCACAGTGTATCCCACAGTCAGGTAACCGTAGGAAATATTCTTTCCAAAGACAGTGAAGGTGAAAGAGTAAGGCACTTTTCTCCCCATTTTAATTGGAAAATAACATTTGCCACCTGAAATGCCTGCAGACTGACTCATTCATAACAAATAGTAGTTCTTATTTTGTATTTTCATTTTATTGTTTGGACTTTAAAAAGTGTCAGAAGGTCTTGGGCCACCTGGGGGTTCAGTCAGTTGAGTGTCTGACTTCAGCTCAGGTCATGATCTTGCGGTTGATGGGTTTGAGCCCCACATCAGACTCTGCGGACAGCTTGGAGTGTGGAGCCTGCTTTGGATTCTGTGTCTCCCTCTCTCTCTCTGCCTCTACCCTACTCATGCTCTGTTTCTTTCTCTGTGTCAAAAATAAATAAAACATTTCAAAAATAAGTCAGGAGGTCTCAAATTTAGATAAGCTTTTCTACTCATTTTTATGTTTAACTAATTCTTGATAGGAAGTAAATCTGAACATAGAACGTTGTCACCTTCCTACTGGAGAAGATGGAAGAGCTTGAGGCAGACAGCATCAGCAGCTGGCTGGGCCATGCTTACCATCAGGTTCAAGGTGCATGGAAGCACTTCGGGATGGAGGGTGCACAGGGGGAGCCTTCGGGCCTGAGTGCAAAGAGCACTGTCTTTGTCTAGCTCTCAGTCAAATGTGATCATGGTGCCGGCACCTCTCATACTCTGCCTTTGATTCCTGAATCGTGATAATTTGGAGGAGCGTGAATTGTCTGGCAAAACAGCCTTTCCTGTTCATTATTAAAGTATATAAAATTATTATATACATGTGAAAATATTTTGGGGCACCTGGGTGGCTCAGTCAGTTGAGTGTCCCACTTCAGCTCAAGTCATGATCTTTTGGTTGGTGAGTTTGAACACCGCATTGAGCTCAGAGCCTGGAGCCTGCTTCGGATTCTGTGTCTCCCTTTGTCTCTGCTCCTTCCCCACTCATGCTCTGTCTCCCCCCTTTCTCTTTCTCCCCCCAGAAGTAAACAAAATTAAAAAAATATATATTTTTATTACAAATATTGTCAAAGTAATATCTGTTATTGTTTAGAAAAATTAACCAAATTTCCATAGCGTCAAATGAATACTATTCACTTTCTGTTGATTTTCTTCCATTGTTTCTTCCATACACAGGAATTTGTTCTCATTTTTGTTTACATGCACAGTTTTGTAGGCTTCTTTTTTCTGTTATTCACATTGAAAATATCCATTTCATTCAATAATCATATGATTGAGTTTTACCGTAAGCCACAAAGATAGTGGGGAATACCGCAGTCACTGCCTCAAGAAGCTTATATTCTAGTTATAGGAGATAGAAACAAATAAATAACGACTCTCAGAAAAGAAAAAAAGAGGGAATATTACTCACAGTCTTATCATCCTGACATAACAATGGTTAATATCTGATACGTGTCCTAAACTTATTTTTAAAAACTAGTGTTGATAAATAGCATTTAAAAAAAAAACAGAGGGGGCTCCTGGGTGACTCAGTGGGTTGAGAGTCCAGCTTTGGCTCGAGTCATGATCTCATTCATGGTTTGTAGGTTTGAGCCCCACATAGGGCTTTGCTCTATCAGCAAAGAGCCTTCTTCAGATTCTCTGTCTTCTCTCTCTGCCCCTCCCTGCTTGTGCTCTCTCTCTCTCTCTCAAAAATAATCTTAAAAAATTTTAAACACCAAAAAACCCCAACAAAAATGGGATTAGATCATAGAATTTTTTTTGCCCACTTTCCAACATGTTGTGGACTTTTTTTTTAATGTCAACTGAAACTTTGTAATTAATAATATATAGTATAATATAATGTCACAGTGGCTGCATAATACTGTTCCATATAACGGATGTGCTAGTAACTTCAACATTTTGCTAAAGATTGACCAATAGGTTATTTATAGTTTTTCTCCTTTACTAAAAATTCTGCATTAGATATTCTGAGTCTTTGGAGTACCTAAATGTTTCCTTAATTTATGTTGTAAAAGAATTGCTCAGTTTAAAAACATGTCCATAATCAAAATTTTAATATTGTTGCTACACACCCCTGCAGAAAGGCTTTTTAATAGTTGATGCATCTGTCAGCAACATATGGGAGGACCATTTTCGATATATTCTTATGTTGGATTTTTAAAAATTGAGATATAATTCATATACTGTAAGTTCTTCTGTACTTTTAACTTGTGCAGCTCACTGGTTTATTGTGTAGTCACAAGGTAGTATGAAGATCACCACTATTTGATGCCAGAACATTTTCATCACCCCAGAAAGAAACTATATGCGTATTAGCAGACACGCCTCATTTCCTCTTCCCTTGGGCCCTGACAACCACTCATTTACTTACTGCCTCTGCGGGTATGCCTATTCTGGGCATTCCATATAAATGGAATTATACAATATGTAGTCTTTTGTACCTGGCTTCTTTTACTTCGCATAATGTTTTCAAAGTCTATCCATGTGGTACCATGGATGATTTTCTTGAGTGATTCTTGGGGGAATAACCCAGGTTTGTCCTTAAATCTCTGTTTGGGAACCATTGACCTAGGCCATAATCTCTCCATTGGTTCTTAAATCCTTTATAGCTGACCTAAATCCAGTTTATCTGGATTCACATCTTTAAGGGTCTTTTCCAGGAATATCCTGGGTTGCTAATTTTGAATCAGAGAAATGGGTTTTATTGCTGACGGTGAGGTTTATGAGATAGTATTTTTGGATGTCTTTTTTATCATTTAGCCTCTTCATTTCATCCTGTGTTCTAGGTGCTCATCTCTATTTAGTAAATTGTCAATATAATATAAATTATTGGTGGTATGGTGGTCCATCATCTCCAATCTGTTCCCTTTAGGGCCATTTTCAAAATGGTGATTTAGTGTCCTTGGTAGAAACTGAAACAATTTATTTAGCCTCTTTGTCTTTTCTCCACTGACCTTGAGACACCTGAAAGATATATTTTTGGTCATAGTTTTAAATCCTCAACAGATATTCTTTCCAAGTCCCCAGCAAGGTACCTTAAAAAATAAAAATACTCCTGGCGTATTATTGACTTTAGAGGTTATAATTGTATATTTTTTATTACTGATATCTGCCTTTTGGAGTACTTCTAACTTTTTGAAAACATTGACTAATTGTGCTGCATTTCTTGGGAATCTCTACTTGCTATAGGGTGTCCCGGCCCTGCCACTCCCTGGGAATATAACCTTTTGACAAGTTGCTTCATCTCTCTGACCTGATTATCTTATGTATAAAATGAGGGGTAGAGTAGATGACTATTTGTGGTTCCTCAGAGTGGAATCGCTGAGATGACAGGTAGTTACATGTTTATGTTTCTAAAGAACTACCGGAACTTTTCCCCAAGTGGTTGTATAGGTCTTCACACTTAACTTTTCTCACCAAGTCTAATCATGCTGGTCTGGTGGCCTAGCAGTCATTAGTGGTTTCCCGGGATGTAGGTCATATAATGCTCAGTGAAATGAGTTTTAGCTTTTGGGCAGAAGGTCCAAATCCAGGTTCCTCCACTTCCTAGGTGTATGTCTGTGAGTACATCGCCTAACATCAATAATCTTTTGTTTCCTTCATACACAGAAATGGGTGTTTTTACCCAAACCTTTTAGGATTGTTGTAAAGATTGAAGATATCATGGAACAAGCTTTGCATAATTCCAAGTATACCCATGTGATATGTGTCCCATAAATGTTAGCTGTGGCTGTTGTTCTTGACTGATGATTGAATATCCAGGTTCTACCACCTGCCTCCATCTGCCTCAGCTTTGGAGGGCCCTAGCCTTCAAAATATAGACCTTGAAATGAGGTGTGAGTTGAAAAGAGGGTCCCACTTTTATCTACAGAGAGCTGCCTTGGTGGAATTAGGGCTTTAATGTGTTGTCTTTGAAAACCTCTTTAATAAACTAACCTGTATCTCTTGCTTTATTTTTTTAGTGTGTCCACCCTTGCATGCTAAGCAAAAACTTGTTTCCTGAGGGTCAAGTGTCCCTGGCACGGAATTCAGGAACATTCCAGGGATGGCGGTGTACTCTCAGGATCTGAACTGTACACCTGGGTGCCTATTACTGCACCTTTGGGGTTCTTGTTGCTTCATTTTTTTCTTTTTCTCTTCTTTTTTTCTTTTTATTGTACTAAAAAATGTAACCATTTACATGTAAAAAATTTATCATCTTGAGCACTTTCTAGTATTTGATTTTAAATTCCTTTGAAGTTTGCTTAGCTTCTCCTTTTCCCAGGCCATCCTAAGAACTAAATCAGCAGTGAGGTAGTCCAATTTTCTTTTCTTTTCTTTTCTTTTTTCTTTTCCTTGCTTCTCTTTTTCTTTCTTTCTTTGGTAGTGAGTGCTGCCAGAATGACCAGTTCTTTCTGGATTTAGGCTTGTTTATGAGGCTGGACTTTATTTATGATAAAGATACAAAAAAATCCTTCTTTCATCTTTTCCTCCTGGAATTCTCAGTGTTATGTTTGGGAGTATTGGACTAGGGAAGGGAGCTGCAAGACACAGAAGGGGGAATATGCAGCTGAATTTTGCACTCCATCCCTCCCAGGGTGGACCAGGAGGTCTGAGCACAGATCGGATAACCAGAACACTGGAATGAAGCCACGGCACCTAGGCAAGTGTCTGTGCCCTTCAGCAGACACCAGGCCTCTTGTTAGGGGAGCAGACTACTCACAGATGGTGCTGTTCCTAAAGCCATCATGCAAAAATGATTGTAGCCGGCTTCCTGGAAAGCCTGCTTGTCCCTCCCAGGCTCTCCCTAAGTTATTTCTTTGTTCCTGACCCAGGAGAGTGTGCTCTTCCTGAAACCAGCACCCGCAGTATCAGATTATTGCCAGCCTTGCTTGGTTATGAAATGACAGATGTACTCTGTGATACCAGACCTGAAAGTATGAGTTGTGACTTCTGCTTCCAAAGGGATGTTTCCTGAAAGTGGTTACCTTGGGAGGCTGCACCTTTATTTAATGGCACTCAAAACAGTTTCAGAACTTCCTTTTTAGGAAGATGTCTTCAGCATCTGTGACACATTCCTTCTTGATAGCATCTCTCACAATAAAGCTTTCTTCTGTAGGGGCAGTTGTTTTTTTGTAAGTGGCCAAAGGTTATTTGGTGTGGAGTCTGGGGACTTAGATGATCTTGCAGAGGAACGGCACCTTTAGTTCAAAATAAAAGATGTACTCTTAGAATTTTTAAAAATTTTTAAAAATGTTTTTTAATTCGTTTTTGAGAGAGAGAGACAGAGAGCAAGCAGGGGAGGGCAGAGAAAGAAGGAGACACAGAATCTGAAGTAAGCTCCAGGCTCTGAGCAGTCATCACAGAGCCTGGTGTGGGGCTCAAACCCACAAACCACGAGATCATGATCGAGCCAAAGTCAGATGCTGACTGAGCCACCCAGGTGCTCAGTAAAGATGTAGTTTTAAATGATCCAGGTTTTCTTGGTGAAAGTCTAACCAGCTGAATGCTGATGCTGCTTGAAGATATGTGAAAGCAAAGATTTGGGGAGTTTATCCCTGCATCCTTGTCATCTAGTGATGCCACCTTTATGTATGTGCATGTTTATTTTTTATTTTTTTTTATGTTTATTTTTGAGAGACAGAGAGAGACAGAGCATGAGTCAGGGAGGGGCAGAGAGAGAGGGAGACACAGAATCCGAAGCAGGCTCCAGGCTCTGAGCTGACTGCACAGAGCCCAATGCGGGGCTCGAACCCACGAACTGTGAGATCATGACCTGAGCCAAAGTCGGACACATTAACTGACTGAGCCACCCAGGCGCCTCTGTATGTGCATATTTAAACAGAGCTTTTGTGTACTGGCGTGAGAAATGCCATTCTTGGTCCGAACTGTGTGCCTAGGATGTAGAAGTATTTTGTGGGGATACCACTGATGTTGCCCATATAGACAGGGGCTCAGATTTTGGCCCATAACATAAAATCTTTCAGAGTTGTTTTTTCACATACAAAATTTTTTATATGCTAACAGTGGCTCGGTGTGGCTCCACAAGGGCAAAGGCAAACACAGAGTATGTCCTGGTTGCCACTGGCTCCCCAAGACCTAGCACGTGAGGATCTAACACATGGTAGGAATTCAGTAAACGTTGACCAGATCCATGCATTCAAACTTCATAATGCTCTTTCGTATGAAGCATGCAATGGAAAGGTAATAAGCTCGTTTCTCTTTCTTCTACAGTTGTCAAGTTTAAAGGTTCTGAATCACTCTCCAATGTCTGATGCCTCTGTCCATTTTGACTACAAATCCCCCTCCCCGTTTGACCGCAGCACTGATCAGGAAGAGAAGATCGAAGATGTCGCCAGTCACTGTCTGCCTCAGAAGGACCTGTATGCTGCTGAAGAGGAAGCGGAGACCCTTTTTCCTAGGAAAATGACGTCCCATAATGGGATGGAGGACAGTGGAGGAGGCGGCACTGGAGTAAAGAAGAAAAGGAAGAAAAAGGATCCAGGAGAGCAGGAGGGGGCAGCGAAGGGAAGCAAGGACAGAGAGCCCAAGCCAAAGAGGAAGCGAGAGCCTAGAGAGCCAAAGGAGCCCCGCAAGGCCAAGGAGCCCAAGAGGCCCAAGGAGCCCAAGGAGCCCAAGCAGAAGGATGGAGCCAAGAAAGCGCGGAAGCCCCGGGAAGCCTCGGGTACCAAGGAGGCCAAAGAGAAGAGGAGCGGCGCCGACTCTGCAGCCAGGACGAAGTCCAAGAAGGCCAGGTGTGTGTCCCGTCCCCCCCGCTCTGAGCCCTGGGCTCTGCCTGCACAGAATGGCCTGCCTTTGGCCTTACTCCAGTCCCCAGACATAACTTTACCACTTTCATCCAAAGTGAGCCACTCTCCCCACCTAAGAGAGAAAGATAACCTTAATACTGGCCCTGAAATTTTTTGCCATACCTTTTGGAGTAAGAAGAATTAAAATGACTTCGCAGGCACAGGGTGTAAGGGAAGGGGTGTCAGAGGTGTGATGTGGGGGGGCGGTTTGGGGGACAACAGCAGTATGGAGTGGCAGAGGGGACGTCAGAGGTGTGACGCGGGAGAAGCGGTGCTTCAGGGCACGGCAGCAGCACGGAGGGGCAGCTGTCAGGAGGCGCGCTGTCCAGGAGAGCTGTGCGTGTGCGCAGCCAGAGGACGCCCGCCCAGCTTCCCTCAGCTACGAGCTCTAGCGCAGGACTGCCCCTGCTCTGTTTCTCTCCCTCTGCGACTGACAGTGCCCGACATGTCAGCAGGTGCTTGGGAAATGAGTCACAGAGCCAGTGGAGACGACAGTGACTGTACAGCGATTGGAGGGTGTGGGTACAGATTCACTGCAGGGTGGGTGGTGAGGGTCCTGGCTGGAGATCCCATCAGGATCCAGATGTACTCTTCACTCAGTACCAGTCGTCTGTGTACAAATGGAATGTTTTTCATATTGTCTCTCTCTAAATTCTTTGTGCAAAATATTATATTCAAACGTTCTGAGGAGATGTGAAACAAAAAATATATAATCTCTGTGTACTTAAAAAAAAACTTAAGGAATTTAAGTTTCTAAAATCTTAAGTGCAGAGGCAGGATATAACCAAGAGCACCCATAAAAGCATGGACACTGATATGAACGGTCACGTAAAGTAACGAGACCATCAGACCTGTGTGGGGTCAGGCAGGTAGGAAGTAAGTTTTAAAGAGAAGAAGGCATTTTGGGTGGTTTGTGCTATGACAAGGAATTTACTGTATGGTTCAATTCATTTTCCTAAGGACAATTTGTTGGGACCAGATGGATAATTTCATAATAGGAGTGCAAACTGCCTTATCATATTCACTCCCTTCTGCCCCACGGGGGGGTTTATCTCTCATCTATCGTAGAGCCTTGGGGGGATCCTGGGAATGTAGTTTACAGACAGTGGACCCAAAGTACCTTAAAGAAGGTCAAGAGAGGCAGATAAAAATCAGGATTCTCACAAAGGGAAACTTACGGGCCGTTTTTCAGTGAATGCAGTGAGTGTGCCCTGATCTCTGACGCATGTGTGAGGCGGCATAGTGAGTCTCTGTCTTCTGCCATGACTTTCATCTCCAGGTTGCTTGCGAGAAGCTAAAGGGGTTCTTCAGGGTACTGGCACATGTGGGGAGAGTCAGATGTCAGCTAGTGGGGTGACTTAGAAAGCAAAGAGGAGTCCTTGAGTCCTTAGAATTGGGGTGACTGGAGGAGGGCTCTCATAGCTCTGCTGACCACTCTGGTTGGTTTGTAGAAGGCCATAGAATGCCATAGGTATCTGAGCTCACCAGCTCTGGTCTCTGGTGCTTACCTGCTTAAAGGACTTTTGTGTGGGCTGTGAAACAAGGGGATAAATATACAGACGTTGCCATAAAGTCCATTTGGGGGCCATAGGAGGCATTTCGCAAAAGAAGTTTGGGTGTCCTATGTATGTGTAGCAATGCTAAGGGAACCTGATTGCGGCACCTGGGTGGCTTAGTCAGTTGGGTATCTGACTTCGGCTCAGGTCATGATCTTGCTTTCCATGGGTTTGAGACCCTTATCGGGCTCTGTGCTTACAGCTGAGAGCCTGGAGCCTGCTTTGGATTCTGTGTCTCCTCCTGTCTCTACCCATCTGCCTCTCACACTCTGTCTCTCTCTCAAAAATAAATAAACATTAAAAAAAATCTAAGGGAACCTGATTGTGATCAGTTATAAGTGGGGTGAAGAAGTACTCAGTAGTCTTTTCAGGGGCTGGTAAACTTCTCACATCAGAAGACACCCTTTGTGAGGCTGTGGCTGGAGCTGGCTACCTCTTCCGCAGTGTGGGTGTGTTACATGATGGTTTCTCTTGATTTTGGGCCTATGTAAGACTGACTTGTAATAGAGAATCCTATGTAGCTTGGTAGGATTCTGCACTGGTGAGCCTTTCACTTCTTGTCCTTTTTATATTTATTGCTTTGGTTCCTTTAATTAAAGAAATTAAAGATGCCAGTCATCAACAGAAGCAGTGTTTGTTATGAAAGGACAGTAATTGAAAAAAAGATGTTGGCAACTGAGTCTCAGTTTTTTGTGCTCTTTGATTTATTCTCTTGCAGATTAGCTCAAGCACATGTGTTTGTTTGTTTTTTTTTTAACTTTTTAAATGTTTTTTATTTCTGAGAGAGAGACAGCATGAGGAAGGGAGGGTCAGAGAGAGAGGGAGACACAGAATCTGAAGCAGGCCCCAGGCTCTGGGCTGGCTGCCAGCACAGGGCTGACGCAGGGCTCGAACCCATGAACCGTGAGATCACGACCTGAGCCGAAGTTGGCTGCTTAACCAACTGAGCCACCGGCACCCCTTCAAGTACATGTGTTGATTAGCTCTGGATAACTCTTGGTGGTTGCATGTCATTCACTGACTGCTTGGATTATTGTAGAAGCGCCACTGATTCGAGGGCTCCCAGCCTTTTTTGCCTTCAGTCCCTCTTGCCAGCTTCCACCTGGCTCATCTTTCTGAACCACTGCTGTAATCTTATTTCTGTTTGCAGTTGGAAAAGGTGGTGAATCAAATGTCTTCGTCCCCTCCCTCCCCAGATCAGTTTGGAAGTAGTCCGCAGAGATGGAGGTGCAGTGATGAGCTTTCTGACTACAAACTGGGTTGAAGAACCTCCACCAGCTTGCGGCTGGAGCTGAGCTGCTTGTTCCTCCCTTGGTTGAGTTTTTTCCACCGGAACAGCAGGCACTGGAGCCTGGAGCACATGCTGGAGCGTGTGTGCTCTGTTCCTTTTCCCAGTCTCGCCAGTCGGGTCCCTGATCAGAGAAGTGGGAGGACTTTGAAGAAGGGTTGAAAATATGTTGCCAGTATCCTTCCCTCCTTGGGAGTAAAACTGGGGACCGGAAAATGAGATTTCCTCTAACTTTCGAAACTTCTGATTATTCCTACTGCTTCCAGGACAAAATCCAGACTCCTTTTTCTGTTATTCAGATGCTCTGGGGTCTGACCCCTCCCTCACTCCTCTGACAGCAGATCTTCCTGGCCCTTAGACGCTTGACTTGTTTCTCCCGGATCGCTCTTGCTGGTTCTCCCCACATCGTGCCCCTGTGCGTCTCCCAGTATCCCAAGTGCTTTCCACCTGCAGGTCTGAGTGCAAGTCCCAGTTCCTCCCAGCCCCCCAGCCCAGCGTGCCGGCAGGTCCCTTCTTCCAGAGCACTTGGAGCCTTGCTCCCCATTGTAACTCAGAGCCTTTCATTCCTGGGAAGACTGAAGGAGAGCGAGTCTAACCTGTCGTTCTGCAGCCGGGGAAAGGGGGACTCACTGAGAAGGGACTTGTTTACAGGGGTGTGTCAGACTTAGCCCTCCTCCTCCCCAGTCTTGTATGTTTCCCTCTGTGGAAGGTGCCTCTCCATCAGAAACTGTCATCGTCCTGTGTGTACGACTTGTCTCATCAGCATCAGTTTAGTGCCTAGAGTCAGGGCCACTATGCTTTGTATCTTTTATGCTCTCAGGGGTCAGTCACCAGAGGTTTGTCAGGTTGTTGGACACATTAAGAGTTTATATGTTTATATATTATATATGTAACATATACTTTGCATATTTATAAGTTATATATAATATATATTTATATATTATATTTACGTATGTGTTTTCCTAGAACAAATGGTTAGAGCTCTTCTCCCTGGAAATAAGACTCATATAAGATATAAAAACTCCCATTGTTAAATAATAGTAGGTGGTATCTCAATTTTAACTAAAATGAACATTTTTTTAAATTTATTTTTATTTTTATTTGTTAAAAAATTTTTTTAACGTTTATTCATTTTTGAGAGACAAAGAGACATAGAGTATGAGCAGGGGAGTGATAGAGAGAGAGGGAGATGCAGAATCCAAAGCAGGCTCCAGGCTCTGAGCTAACTGTCAGCACAGAGCCCCATGTGGGACTCAAACTCACGAACCTGTGAGATAGGACCTGAGCTGAAGTGGACACTTAACTGACTGAGCTACCCAGGTGCCCCTCCCTTGTTATTATTACTTTATTTTAGAAAACAAGCATAAGCAGGAAGAGGGAAAGAGAGAGAAGGGGAGAGTATCTCAAGCAGGCTCCCCACTCAGCTCAGAGCCTGATTCAAGGCTCGATCTCATAACCCTGGGATCATGACCGAAGCTGAAATCAAGAGCTGGATGCTCAACCAAGTGAGCCACCCAGGCACCCCAAGAAATGAACATTTTAAAAGTAACTTGTCTAAGGCACAGAGCTGATGGACAGCACTGTTAGGATTTGACTCCGGGCTCCCACTATTTTCTCCCTCAGCTCTGCACCTATTTATGCCTCACTAAGGGATGTCGGGAATGGAAAGTGGTGGGGAGAGTCCAGTGTCAGAGAAATTGGTTTTTTATTTGTAGGCCATGGCCCTTCTGTAGAATTTCATTTTGCACACTGCACAGTTAAAGACCAAAGTGGCTCTAGCTTTTCCCTGTGCGGCTTCTCTCGCACTTGACCCAGCAAGTACATAACTGGACACGTTTCCTCTTCTAAACAGGTGATCGTCTAACAGATTTTCCTTTTCAAGAATGACATCAATAGTGATGAATATTCATGTATTGGATAGGGGATAAACGTCTGAAATGCCCAAGTAAGAGAAGCAAGAAGACTTTTGTTTTAAATGACCATCTCTCCCTTCCCCTTCAAATTATATTGGAGAGTGAGCTGACTTCACTTCTTTATTGTATAAAACTTAATCAGGAAAGCTCTTCCATGAAGCCAAGTTAGGCTGTTGTTTCCCTGACTCTGAAATTTAAATTTCACTTAGTATAGATCATTAGCTTTTACTGTTTTTTTAATTACAGTACCTTTTCCCAAAGACGAAGGACCACTGGCATAAGAAGACATACAAAGATACACTTGTGTGTGTGCGTACAAACGTAATCACAGACCTGTATATATGTAGACACACAGGGCCTGTATAGCAGCAGCAAGCGGATCAGAAAGGTGGGCAGGTGTCAGGTCAGATCCTGGGGCGTCATATAATGTTGGTAGCGCTTTGGTATTAGAAAACCACCATGGCAGTTCTCGAGGGAGGCCAAAGAAATTTCTCACTGAGAAACATTACATGATGTAGTGGATACTGTCCTCATCAACAGTTTGGGCCTCCAGTGCATCTACGTGCCTGTGAATTTCATATTTCTCTTTCTTGGAATAGCCTTTAGTAAAAGTCAGCTTCATGGCATTAAAGCACGGCTTGGTGAGCAGGAAAGATGACCCATTGCAGTGTGTGTGAAGCTGTGTGGTGTTCTTACTCTGTCTAGGGAGGAGTGCCTGAACAGTAGGTTGATAGCCCTTTAGGCTGCACTCTCTTATTTTTTTTAATTTTTTAAATGTTTTTTATTTATTTATTTATTTCTAGGAGAGAGAGAGAGAGAGAGTGTGTGAGCAGGGGAGGGTCAGAGAGAGAGGGAGTCACAGACTCTGAAACAGGCTCCAGGCTCTGAGCTGGCAGTGAGCACAGAGCCCGACGCGGGGCTCGAACCCACGAACCACGAGATCATGACCTAAGCGAAAGTTGGACGCTTAGCTAAGCCACCCAGGTGCCCCCTAGGCTGCACTCTCTTAAATCAGAAGCTGGGCATTTTGATTGAGCTGGATGTTGTGTTTGTAAGCTAGAGTCTTCTTGAGTGTTGGTATTCATTTTGTTTGTTGAAGGCAGAGCATAAGCTTTGGAATTTCTACACATGTCAGAATGCTTTATATACTCTCTTGAAAGAGACCTGGTCTAAGTGGAGTAACATCTACTTGGATCTCTGATGCTCAGCAAAGGCTGAGCATCAGAGAATCACCTGGATAGCTTGTTAGAAAAGTAGATTCCCTGGGGCGCCTGGGTGGCTTAGTCGGTTAAGCGTCCGACTTTCGCTTAGGTCGTGATCTCGCGGTTCGTGGGTTCGAGCCCCGCGTTGGGCTCTGTGCTGACTGCCAGCTCAGAGCCTGGNCCCAGACTACGTCCCCAGAGGGGGTGATTTTGGTCTGAAGTGGGTCCAGGAATCTATAATTCAAAAGCCTGCCAGATAATTAGAGTGTACTTGGTTCTTAGACCATCCTTCGAGACACAGAAGAGAGATCCCTGGGGAAATGGAGCACATTTTCATTTTTTTAAGTTTGAGAGTGAGAGAGAATGTGTGCACACAAGTGGGGGAGGGGCAGAGAGAGAGGGAGATAGAAAGAATCCCTAGCACTGTCCGCATAGAGCCTGTCTCAGGCCTCAAATTCACGAACCTTGAGATCATGACCCGAACCAAAGTCGGACGCTCAACCAACTGAGCCACCCTGGCGCCCTGGAACATATTTGTATTTTTATATTTAACATCTGTTAGGAATGGAAAACCAAAAAGAGGAAAAAAGATGAATAGTGTGATTAGTCCTACAAAGTAATAAGAAATACGTGTATTGGTTTCTGCCCCGGTTCCTGGCACAGAGCTCCTGAAACCTGTGTACTTTCCTGAGTGATACTAATACCAGTCTCATCTCGTAGCCTAATATTTTGTCTTTGGTGCATCCCTGACGCAGGGTTCCTGAAACTGTTGTAATCTTCCAAGTGGTAAGAACACTAGGAGCATCCCTTGTTCTCATGCTTGTCTCTGACCCTGTTCCTGACACAGGGCACCTATACCTTTGTAAATTCCTAAGTGATAACAACAGTAGGAGCATCTTTTGTTCTAGCGAGATGACTCGGGGTGGGGGGTGGGGGGGCTGGTCACCAGAAAGACCAAGCATGATTAGAAGCTTGGAGTTTTCAATCCTGCCCGTCATTATCCAGAGAGGGGACAGGAGCTGGAGGCGGGGTTAATAATTGATCGTGCCTATGTGAGAAAACCTCCATTAAAAAAAAATCCCAATAGTAAGGGGTGTGGGGAACTTTCTGGTGGGTGAACACATCCACATGCCTGGCACACCTCAGCTCCACAGGGACGGAGGGTCCTGTGTTTCTCCTTATCTGGCTGTTCATCTGTATCTGTTGTCATATCCTTTAACAGACTGGTAAACAGAAGTGTTTCCCTGAGTTCGGTGAGCCTTTCTAGCAAAGCCATCAAACCTGAGGAGGGTCATTGCCCCTCCAGTATATAGCGGTTGGTCAGGAGAGCCGGGAGCCTGGGCTTCAGTGTCTGAAGTGGTTGGGCAGGTAGGTGCAGTGTTGTGGCGCTGAGCCCTCAACCTGTGGAACCTGGTGCCTTTCCAGCTAAACAGTGTCAGAATCGAGTGGAATTCTCTAACACCCTGCTGGTGTCTGAGAATTGCTTGTTGGTAGGAGTTGTTTTGTTTTTTGTTTTATTCTCCCAAACAAACCCCAAGTCTTGGGCTGTGGATTTTGCCCCCATTTGTCTTGGCTGGTCAAGAGCCAACAAAGCAGAATGTTTTTCTCCCAAATCCAGTAAGTTTAGTAACACCCTGGAAGAAAGGTTTTGCCTTTTCTAATTTTCTTCTTTGGTGGTTGCTTCTAGAAAGTTAAGCCCAGATCTTCTGATTATATAACCATGTGAGCTGTGAGTCAGCTGACACTGTGATGCAGAAAGGGCAGTGAAATTCAGTCAGCTCAGCTCTGCTTCCCTATTTGAAGGTAAATCACCTGTCTTTGTTAAGAGTGCAGATCTTGGGGCGCCTGGGTGGCTTAGTCGGTTAAGCGTCCGACTTTCGCTTAGGTCATGATCTCGCGGTTCGTGGGTTCGAGCCCCGCGTCGGGCTCTGTGCTGACTGCCAGCTCAGAGCCTGGAGCCTGTTTCAGTCTGTGACTCCCTCTCTCTCTGACCCTCCCCTGCTCACGCTGTCTCTCTCTCTCTCCTAGAAATAAATAAAACATTAAAAAATTAAAAAAAAAAAAAAAAGTGCAGATCTTTATTGAGGCTGGGTTTATTAGGCTCAGGAGTGTGTCTTAACGACATTCTTTCTGTTGGGGGACTTGCTTTTATATTCTGACCGCTTATTAGAAGAAAGAAGACAAACGTGAAGACAAGTATGAGTTCTGAGTGAAACCTGTGCTTGGAACCGTCCGGGCTTTTTATGTGAAGCAGGGAGGAGATGTGCATGAGAATGGCAGAGACTCACCTCTGAAGCTTTGGACTAAGTCTCCATTCCTATTCTGAGAGCACCTGCAGCGCTTCCTCTAACCCCCTGGGCTTTCTAAATTAGGGTTGGGCACATAGTGGACTTCGACTGGATCTGAAAGGAAACAGTTACTAAATAATAATGCTGATGAATACTTGCTTATTTATTTACTCAGTATATTTCTAGTGCCTCCTGTGTGCCTTACTTTCTTTATGAGTACTTTTGGTGGGAGTGGAATAGCGGAGGAAGGAAAGTGTCATAGACGCATCATCTCTGAGCCCTATCACTGAGGAGCTATCACCAGTTAGAGAAACAGTCTTGCAGGTGTTCAAAAAACAGGCAAAAAGAGAAACAAATGAAAGAACCTAGTATAACTATATACAGAATAGCTGAAGGATTTGGCGGATTAAGAGTGCTTCAGTTGTGGTCCTGGGAGTCCCTTGGATGTGGTGAGTATTGAGCCAGGTATTAAAGGAATTAATAGTGAGAAAAGATTTAAAGCAAAAAGAGCAAAAGACATTTAAATAAATGTTCTTGGGGGGAGGGGAAGTCTTCTGTGCTTTTTTTTTTTTCCCCCGGCATTTACTTTTATTTGCATTTATTTTATGCTGAATTTATTCCCAGGCTGTAAGTTTTTGTTTCTTCACTATCTTCTGGGATATCTTTTACATCTTTGCCACCTCCTCTTCTGGTTCAGGAACAGTCTGCTCTCTTTATCAGTGAGGATCGTCTTCATGTGGCAAGGAGAGCTCGTGTTCTGGCTGATCCGACCATGAGCTCTGTAAATTCTGCACCACATCTTGGAGGCTTTGTTGCTGGATGTGCTCAGTGGCCAGAGAATCTGCATCTAAACCCTTATGTCCGCATTATTCTCTGCATTTTTAAGCATGTGCAGTAAAAATTCAGCACTGTCTTTGGGCCACCCACCCTGCGTCCAGCCCGGTTGTCTGGCCCGGGCACACCTACCGCCTCCGCCATTGTAGCCCCGGAACAGCATACATTGTTTCTGTAAAGTCACATCCTCAGATACTCATGGCGTTTTTCGGATGTAGGGAGTTTTACGTGTATTCTTAAAGTGAACACAAAGATTTGAACCTCTTAATTGGCATGATTTTGTAGGGCTTTCTGGGTCAGGTGAGTAGCAAACAATTTTCAGAGATTACCTCAAGCTGCTTACAGGAAGAAGAAGAGTGTTGGCTCCTGGGAGAATTCATAAAGGGGGTTGGGCTTCTAGGTTTAAGATGGCCATCAAGCATACTTTTATTTTCACTTCCTAACCAAATAATAACAACAAAACAACAGGAAGGACAGAGGGGAATACATCTTTAAAGATGAGAGATGTTGTGAATTTTGATGTATGATGGATAAATGCTGTGGGGGAGTCCCAGCTCAGAGTACATGCAGGAGCTGTTTGTAGCAGAGGTAGAAATGCTTCTTCCTCACAAGGGACCTGGCAGCCTTGGAGAAGGGATGGGAGGCAGGCCAGAAATGGACGTGATGATGAAGGGACCGCCTGCAGAGTCAGTGGTCGTATGGCATCAGCTCCATGCTGAAGTCAGGCAGCTACTCTAAAGATATTAAGCCTTTGCCCTGGGGGATAGTCTGGGACTCCCAACTGGAGACTCTCACGGTCGAGAAAGGGGCCTCAGGAGCTCCTGCTCTGTCTGTCCCTGGCCGTACCCTAAAAGGGGGCAAGAGGGGCGGCCACCCATGTATACGGAGTTCTACGCTAGACTCTTTCAGGGGTGAGGCTTGGTCTCACCAGCCACCTCTGTTATCAGCACTTGTTCATTTTAAATAGGAACAATCCACCAAAGATTGTGAGACTGCAGAGGAAAACTTTAAATGACATAGAAGAGGAAAAAGGAATGATGAGCAGAACAATTGTACTCAGAAGAAAAAAGTCCAGGAAAAAAACTTGTAAAAATTTTAAGTTAGCATCCTCAGATTCAAGATAATATTTTGTCTGCAAAACAAGGATGGGTTATGAAACAGGAGCAGTCAGAAAACAAGAAACAATTAATGAAAATTTAAAACATGTTGCCTATTCTAAAAGAATTCAATAAAAAGACCCGAGGAAAGAGTAGGGGAGGTGTGTTAGATCTAAATCAGTTTTCATATCAGGATGTCACCAGGTATTGCTTGCTGTTGATAAAGAACTAGAGCATGAACATATAGAAGTTAGGGTGGTATCGTTCAAAGGCAGTTCACTCTGGAAAGGAGGATTTGGTGCAGAAAGGGATGGCTGGTCATTTGAAACCTTCTACATTTTTTGAAGTTTTTTTTTTATTTGCTTTTATAACTTTTAATAAAATTACTTAAAAAATTTTTTAATGTTTATTTTTATTTTTGAGAGAAAGAGAGCGAGCACGGGACAGGCAGAGAGAGGAGGAGACACACAGTCCGAAGCAGGTTCCAGCTTCAAGCTGTCAGCACAGAGTCCATTGCGAGGCTTGAGTTCACAAACTGCGAGATCATGACCTGAGCCGAAGTCAGACACTTAATGGGTGCCCCAAGATTACTTTTTAAAACTTTGCCTTTTCATCTTATACATATGTAACTCTTTTTTCAGATTTTACTAGAATAATATCACAAACCAGGATAATTGTTTTGAAGGTGCTAATGATATAGTTAAAGGGTCTGAAGACAGGGTAGATTAGCTTCTCATTTTGTCTACAGCTGACCATGTCTGTATCAAAACAGTTAGTTTTGTGTATTTTTTTTTTTCATTTAACCAGTATCTTCATAGTCTATCCCCAACTCAGTTCTCTGTATATAGACTAAACTAACATGAGCATTAAAATTTGAATTAAGTGTGCAGATGAGCTCTTTGGGAATAATATCCATGTTTTCAGTACTATACTTCTGGGAAGAGGATCAGGGCCTGGCAAGGCCTGGACTGGAAGCTTCTCGGCAGAGTTGTTCCTGGAGGCGAGGTGGCTCCTGGGCTGTGCTCCCCAGCCACATGCATGTGTGTGAAGGCAGCAACTAGCATCGCGGGCTGTTTTCAGTTCTGAATTCGGGAATTCAGTGGCAACTCACTATGGCAATAACTGATTTTTCCTTCTGACTCTGGTGGATGTGGCAACCCACTATGGCAATAACTGATTTTTTCCTGTTGACTTTGGTGGATATTTTATAAGATTTAATTTAAAAATGAGATGATGAGTCACTTTGAAATAATGGGGTTTGATAGATAAAAATGTTTAATACCTGGAATCTGTGGGGGCAGAGTCATCTGTGACTCACAGTAGAACAGTGTTGTGACATATACCCTGATTTTTCTCCTCATCTTCAGATCCAGCACTCCGTTTCTAACTCTCAATTCTAGCAAAGAAGCCGAGAGGTTGGGGATTGAAGAGGAGGCTGTGAGGAAAATTTGAGAAAAGCTTGTCTATGTAGGGCGTTAGTGGAATTTTCTGTAAGTAGTTATTACAGTGTAATTTCCTGTTTGGAATGCTCCGAAATTACCTATTTTCCTAGTACAAACTACTAAAAAGTAAAGGTATAAATCTTCTTGGCTGGTGAAGCTCTATGGACAACAACATGAGAACTTCGGGGCGAGGCTGGCTAATAGACTGTCAGTTTTATGGGACGGTTGTCCTGTCTAGGTGGTATTGCTTAGAGGGACACGTGGGTGACTCAGTCCATTGGGCATCTGACTTTGGCTCAGGTCATGATGTCATGGTTTATGAGTTTGAGCCACACATCAGGCTCTGCACTGACGGCGTGGATTTACCTTGGGATTCTCTCTCTCCACATATCTATCTCTGCCCCTCCTTGACTTGCACTTTTTCTCTCTCTCAAAGTAAATACATAAACTGTAAAAATAGAGAGAGAGATATATGCATGTTTTCTTACTCTTATTCTTCCTCCAGAGGTAGCATTTATACTCTTTAGCACTTTGCTTCTTCACGTAGCAGTGTAGCTTAGAATCATTCTATATCAGTCTGTAGGATTCTTAATAGTTTTTACAGCTACATAGTACTCCACTGTAGATGGCCTATGTTATTCAGTCATGTTTCATCATGTATGTCATTTTATTAATTTGCAGGTGCTGCAGTGAGTAACCTCACTCATCTATATTTTTGTATTGTTGGAGATGTATCTTCAGACTGTATTCCTAGAAATGGAATTGCTAGATCAAAGAGTATATACATCACACATAGTTTTGTTACATATTATTTGATCACTGTTGTTGAAGAACCTGGAACTTCAGGGAGCAAGCAAGCATTTATGGACCAAACTCATCTATAGATAGAGCAGTTTGGAGGTTAAATGTCTTCATTTGGTAAAAATCTCAAGCATAAAGTTTTCAAAAGTTATTCCAAAGAGGGAGAAAACGCATTTCATGTAGTCTTCCTAGAGGATGAATTCAGGTGATATTTTCTTGTGTCTGATTTGAAAATCCCATTTATAAGCTTACAAAGAATCTTTTCTTCCTGATACTTGTCTTTATCAGAAGAGCTCCAAGAAGAATTTTTGGAACTCGAAATTGTTTCTGTTGCCAAAGGTAACCTCCAGAAAATCACTTTGAAGGTTTCCCAGGTAGAGTATCTTCTTACTTACCCACAAATAAGCAAGCAGGGTTCACCAGTCACTGTCCTATTTTACTGACATATATTTGAGAAGGTGTTCCCTTTACTCCATATTCCCCCAGCGTTTGGCTAGGAAAATGTAGTAGTGCCCCAGGCTTGCTTTGGAAGTAACTCACTCTGACTCCTCCTTACTTTCATTATTTAATGTGATTCTGAAAATGGAAGGCAGATATAAAATACATACACATCTTGGAGTAAAGATTCATATTTTGAGGAGTCATAATTAATTCCTTAATTATGGCTTGAGCTTGCTTTAGTTTTGAGTATGAGTTTGTGTTTGAATGCAGTTGAGTAGTTTTGAGTGTGTGTGTTTGTAAGAGTAAACATATAGACATATATTAAATAACTTCTAATATAATGAAGTTATATTTAGTAGATAAAATTGATTTCAAATGTTGGGAGAAATGATTTCAGATTTTCTAGGAGATTAAATGGGGCCTTGAGCATGTGATTATTTTAGTGGCTCTTAGTAGTATATTAATCGGCTATCTTTAAATCTGTGTCCAAAAAATTAAGGACAAAGCTTCTTTTTTAATGTTTATTTTTGAGAGAGACAGAGCGTGAGTGGGGGAGGGACAGAAAGAGAGAGACATAGTGTGAGCAGGGTATGGGCAGAGAGAGAGGAAGACACAGAATCTGAAGCAGGCTCCAGGCTCTGAGCTGTCAGCACAGAGTCGGACACGGGGCTTGAACTCACGAACCAAACCGTGAGACCATGACCTGAGCTGAAGTCAGATGCTTAACTGATTGAGCCACCCAGGAGCACTCCCCTCCCCCCTTTTCTTTTAATAGCACAAGGCTTATTTTGTTAAGAGATCCATGTAAAAAAAAAACTGTCAACAACTATGGATTTGTGGATTTTTTTCCTCTGTATTTGGGTCATTGGAATATTTTGTTGTTCATTCTTTTGGTCATTGTTTTGAGACTCAAATAACATTAAAGGAGATTTGAAATTTTTGCATTCATTAAAAGGGAGACTGGGGCTTTAAAAAAAGACAGAAAACATATGGTGTTAAAAACAATAGGCTGTGAGTCAGATGAGCTGAGTGCAGGCCTCTGCTGCTGCTCGGCTGCTGACTTTGGGGCCTTTGCTGCTTTTAAACTTGTTTCTTCATCTGGAACATGAGGTTCACCTATCTGCCCTTGAAACTCCCTCATGGACTTGTGGTTGTATCAGTTAAATGAGGCACAGAACATGTAAGTGCTTCATAGAATGTAAATTGCTATCCAGTTTTCTTAGTGAGGAGTATATGCCGTGAGATAAATATTCTTTTGAAAATTTAGAACGTTTTTAAACTGTTTCACCTGTCCTGAACTGATGAGTAGAACGTTTGCCTTTTCCTCTGTGTTTGAGAGTACAAGTCTCCTGTTAAAAATGGCAGGACTTGGGGCGCCTGGGTGGCTCAGTCGGTTAAGTGTCCAACTTCGGCTCAGGTCACGATCTCACGGTTTGTGGGTTCAAGCTCCACGTCGGGCTCTGTGCTCTGACAGCTCAGAGCCTACAGCCTGTTTCGAATTCTGTGTCTCCCTCTGTCTCTGACCCTCCCCTGCTCACGCTGTCTCTCTCTCTCAGAAATAAATAAAAAACATTTTTAAAAAATGGCAGGACCCTTAGAATTTCATTTCCTCAGTTTGGACCAAAATAATTTTCATAAAGAACTTTGCTGATCAGTAAGCATGCCAGTCTTCAGCCTAGAGAAATGAGGGTGGGCTGTTTGTGCTGGCCTGATTGGGGGTCCATGAGGAGTGAAGGGTGCTCAAGAGAGAGGCAGGCTGATTCATCATTCAGCACTGGTTGGTGTTCCTGGCACCAGTTCATCATCATTTAGAGATGGTCTCCCATCTCTAAACAAGACCATGTGTTTCCCTCTCTTTGCTCACAGCTTCCAGTAACTCACCTGATAGAAAATGCCAATAATTTTGACTCTTTCCTCATCTTCCATATTCTGTCCCTTGCGTGGACTTACTGGTTATATTTCTGCTGGATCTTTCAAATGATTTTCACTTTTGAGTTTTCATTGGTTGTATTTAGCCTAGGGCTTCATTCCCTCTTGCCTCAGCTTGCCATCCTGGCCCTTGTCACACGGAATGAAGTCAGAACTCTGACTGGTATACATACCCAGTTGCTTTGCAGCTCCATTACTTTGTGCTTCTGTTCACTTGCCCTGTTATCCAAGCATACAGACTGTCTTTTACTCACTGTGCCTTTAACACACTTCCATTCTCTAGAATGCCAAGGTAGTTATGAGCATGCCGGGGTTCAGATCCTTTCTTCACTATTTACTAGCCATATTGCCCTGAAAATCTAACTGAACCTCACTCTGCTTCTTGAGAAAATGAGGATAGGAATACTATCCGCCTTATAAGATTGATGTGAAGACTAAATGAGATGATCCATGTAAAATACTTAGAGAGCTGTGCCTGCATGTGGTAACTGCTGTGTAACTAGTAGCTGTAATTATTATTACTACCAGTACTATTATTACTATTCCATGTACATCACTGCTCAGTTGCCTTTTCCCAAATCTCCCCAATGATGAGTAATTGTAATCCATCCACTGATGCATCCATCTGCCTATTCACTAACTGTTTATTGGATACATTCTATGTATAAGGCATAAGACTGAGAATACAAACTTGAATCAAGTACATACTGTCCTCTAGGAATTTGGAGTCTGGTAGGAGATATCAGAGAAGTAGAAAATATTCATCTACTCAGATGTTCGTGGAAACTACCGAGGATCCAGGCACTGTGTGGTTCTGAGGCTGATATCATAGTTAATAACTAACTTTGGTGAAAGATCAGAGTTTGAGTACCTTAAGCGAAGCGTGGCTGAAGTGGTTTGGGGGTATAGAAAAGAGATTCTATCAGCTAGGATGGTTAGGAAAAGCGTTTTACAGGGGTTGCCATCTTAGCAGGACCTTGCAGTATGGATGGACTTTGCCAGTCTTCACCTCTATTGAGAGGCTTTTAACTACTCCCTTGGGCTGTTGCTCTGGATGGCCTGTAGGATTTTCATAATCATAACCTCCTCAAGGGCAGGGACAGGATTGTTTTCAATTTGGAGTTCCTAGTACTTACTTAGACTCATATAGACCATTTTCAGTAAAGAATGGTGACAGATTAAGGATATGTCTCTTCTCATGTAACTTAAAGGGTGATTGAAATTATTGATTCTCAGTATCTCAGTATCTAGCATTTAAGTTTATTAGAGAAGACATTTATATAAACTGAAAGTGAGGTTTTGGAGATGTTCATGTTTTATTTCTTGCCACATTAATCATAGTCACAAGAATCATGAAAGGGGTGTCAAAAAGTGAACTCTGCATCAAGCCATGTGGCTCTTCTTCCCATATTTCGTGTAGTTCTGGGAAGAAACTCTTGTAGGATCTCCATTAAAAACTACCCCTAGGACAAGAGTTCCTTGTGATACCATATCCTTATGTGATGCCATAACTTTGATCACGTGAGAAATCTTAGTTTTAAAAACTGCCCAAGAGTTTTAATTCTGAATTTCTCCTTGTAGCAAGGAGCAAGGACCAACCCCAGTGGAGAGAAAGAAGAAAGGAAAGAGGAAAAGTGAAACCACAGTGGAGAGTTTAGAGCTGGATCAGGGCCTGCCGAACCCATCCCTGCGGAGTCCTGAGGAGCCCACTGAGTCTGCAGACAGCCAGGTACAGCTGTGCCCGGGAGCCCTGCCGGAGGTTATGGCTGCCGCACAGATCTTGCTGACGTGGGTCCTGTTGCATTTCTCTCTCCATCTCCAGCCTGCACCCCTTGTGCGTAGACCCGGCCTGGGCTTTCACTGTTTTGGTGGGTGAGCACCAAGACCATAGCCTTTCCCCCCTAGCATCCTGATCCTTATACTAATGATCTCCCAGGTTTTTTTTAGTGGTGTTTGCTTTCTTCTTGGGAACTAGCATGGTATTAGGCTGTAGAAAGAATGAGTATGGAAAATGGAGTTGTGGGGCACTCTGAGTAAGGCGTGGGGTGGGGGGTGGTTCTGACTTGCAATGTAGTAATGCTTTTAAGATTCAAAGGGCTGGGCTGGTCTGCATAAAGGCATTCTCATAATCCCAGATACTGGAAAAGTCAAGGGTGTGTGTATTCATTTTGCCAAAATAGTAAAGGAAGTTTGGCCAAACATGGAAACAAGGAATTGCCCATCTGAATGAGATTTTTAAAACTATGACTAAGCGTGCCCATGACATTGGGAGGAATTTCTCCCTTGGTGGAGGTAGCCTGTCTCAGATAGGAGTTCTAATACTTGAAAGTGCCGTTTCTTCTGATATTCATGATGGTTTACCTGGGTTATGCCTGTGGACCGTGTAAGATCATCCGACTACTGCACATTCAAGTATCCTTGGATCCTGGTAGATTCCTAGATGGTCTTCACTGTAGGGAGGTGTCAGCTTCTAGTGTCACAGTGGTAATAAGTAGTAGTGTCTGGGGTGTCAGAGCAGAGACACACCCCCCGCCCCCCATCACTGTGAACTCGGGCTAGTGACTGTCAGGTGTCTTCATGGGCAGAGCAGCAAGCATGTCGGGTGGATGGGAGTTGGCAGGGGTTTAAGTGTTCCTACGTGGTGATCTGTACATGGGATTGGGGGACAGGTTTTCATGTGTAATCCCTCATGTAAGATTAAATGTCATAGAGGTGACATGATAAAGAACTGGTGGGAGCGCAGAGAGAGGCCCAGGAGGTGTGTTTTAAAAAATAAGGCAGGTGGTGTTTGGCTTTTGTTTTTGTTTTTTGAGGTTGACGTATTGGAGAGTGAGCTAGCTGGTGAACGGTTCCCAGAAGTGTTTCTGCTGCTTGGATAGCATGTGTCCATGAGATGAACCGTGTGTTCTTCTGTTTGAGGAAAGCCACTGGGCTGCTTTGTTGTAGAATGTTGTCTCTCTAAAAGGTCACGAGTTACTTAATTATAGATGAGTCCTCAGATGGTGACTCATGAATCTTGTTTTGTCACACTTTAACATGTCTCCTTGCATTTCAAGGAGATTCTCAAATTAAGTCCTGATATTATTTCGTTTTTAAAGAATATGTGGTAAGTACAGTGAATTTGACCACCAACGAAATAATTATCTTATTGCCCTAAAATCAGAGCTTCCAGCTGTGCTGGAAGGGACCTGAAAGATGATGGAGTTTACCACTCATCCCCGTTTCACTGGAGTAGAAACTGACTCCAGAAAGGAGAGAGAAATTCATTCTCATTGATGAGCAAGACGCATCTCACTGATTCTGAGACTATACCTTCTTCTCAGGGGATCTTGGCAATTTGAATCCCCTCCCTCAGCCAGATTTCATTTTGCGTGAATTTAATTCTTAAAAGAGTTGTGTTTAAGGCAGAATGCTTTTGTAAGCATTCTGTAGGCATAAGTAGGGCGGGTCTCCTGTGTGTGTCCGTGAGTGTAGGTTAGGGTATTCTTTCTTGTCCAAGCTTTTGCCCATGGCTCACAGAACATCTCTCCGACGGGTATGTTCGCCCTGCAGAAACGACGCTCAGGACGGCAGGTGAAACGCAGAAAATATAACGAGGACCTGGACTTCAAGGTGGTAGACGATGACGGGGAGACGATCGCCGTTCTCGGAGCCGGCCGGACGTCCGCCCTCTCGGCTTCTACACTGGCGTGGCAGGCGGAGGTACGGCCTAGGGCTGGGGTGCTGGCCTTGGTGGGGTCGTCATTTTGGCCCACTTGACAGTTGTCTGTGGCTCTTCATTGTAACCACTGCTGATAACCGCCAGTTGGCTTCCTAGTCCACTTAGAATGAAGTTCACTCCCCTTACGGTGCCCAGCAGGGCTCTCTCTCTGCCTCAGCAAATTCATGCAGCATATAAATGACTTTCTCCCCACTCCCAAGCCTTGGATTAATAGTTCTTTCCCACCTTCTTGCCCTGGAATGTCTTCTTCACATGCATTACGTGACTTGGTTCATCATCTTTTAAGCTAAAATGGTTTCTCTGCAGAGAGGTCTTTCCTGACTCTTACATTTAGAGTAGATCCCTGCCCCTGAACCCCATGATTCTCAGTTTCACTCCTTGTCTGTTTCTTTCATAGCCCTTGCCACAGCTGATCATTGTATTCTGATTTCCGATTTCATTTATTTCTTTGTCTCTCCCATTAGAATGTGAATGTCTGACACATATTAAATAGCCATTCAGTGAATGAAATCACACACGAGTAATTACAGCTGCAACTTGGATTCAACAAGTGTGTATTTAGAGTCCATGCAAGGCCAGGTCCTGGGATACAAGGATGGGTATCAAGGCATACCCCTGGCTCCAGGAAGAAGGGGCTTATGGCTATACTAACACTGTGATTAAGTGTGCCCTTAGAAGAATGTGCTAGATACAGTGACTACGCAGAAAGGGGAGTGGACAAGAAAGGGGGAAAGGTCAGGATTTTCGGAAAGGCATTTCCAACATGAACGAAAGCCCACAGCCTGGATGGTACTGTGGGTTGTGGTATGATAGACCAGCTCAGCTGGATGTTGGGATCTGTTCTCAGGAGCAGTGGGAGATGAGCATTGAGTGGCAGAAAGAGTCACATTATGCAGGTCCTAGATAATAGCTAAAGTATTTGACCTTAATACTGCAGAGCAAATGGTAGAGAGGAGAGGACATTGACAGCTCCTGCAGGATGGCCCTATTTGTATTTTAGGGATTTCCACTGGCAGTGGGCTCAAGGAGGAAGAGGGACCTGGTATCCAGATGCTAGAAGGAAGAGAGGTAAATGTTGAAAAGCAGGAGGTCTGTGCCAAGGAGCTTACAGAGAAGACTTTAGAAACAAAAGAAGAAACAGGTTGTGCATACAGGAAGGGCATCACTGCCAGCAGCGCGCTCTGGGACACGGGCCGGCTGCTTTTGCGGAGTCTCTGTCGCTGACTTGGCGGAATTCACGCTCTGCCTGTGCAACAGAGCACAAATACCTGTCCTTCCTCCCGGGCACTAGGGTGGCTTAGCGGATATACTGGTAATACTTTATCTGTCTAAACCACCTTGCCTCCAGCTTAAAGCATTTTCACATAATTTCACCTATCCTTTCACCCTGTGTTTGCACGGAAAGTAGCTAGGAGGAGGGGTTGTCGTCTCTGGTTGAACAACCAAGAAGCAGGCACAGAACGATCTGGGTCACGGGACACCCTAGTGGCAGTCGACCAGTGACTAGCATGTAAGAGTTGATTTCAGGTCCCTTTGCCCAGAGTGATCCAACCAATGAACACAACACTTAATAGGAATAATAATTGATGTACTGCCAGTGCAGTGCTTTCCAAACAAATAGTGGAGAGTGGTCCTGGAAAGGCTGCCGTGAGGTGGTAGGATTGTACTGCTTTATGATGGGTTTTCCTTCCTTGGAGATTTTATGCTTGGTTTGGTAGTTAAAACACTAGAAGGGAATTTATTTTCTCCTAGTAGTCACTCAGCCCGTCATTAACCATATTTCAGTTGTTGTTATGACTTCTTTCGTGGTACCTGAAGGGCGACTTTGGCTGATCTAACAGAAATAATTCAGGAAATTTTATGTATCTTAACAAGGCTCTCTTTATCCTCTACAGGGTACATGAGAGAGAGCGCTAATTTACAGTTAAACGTAAAATAGAATCTGAATTTGCATTAATTAGGCCTCAAAAAACGGTTAGGAAATGTATGCAGAAAGACCTGGCCTGTGGCTTTGGCGAGCACGTGGGTCTGGCCCCTGTGCCGTGCCATCGGGTGGGGCTAGAGGCAGGCCTCCCCCAAGCCCTCGCTGCTGCTCCTGCCCAACCACACCGCACTTGCCTCTGGTTTATGTTTCAGGCTTCCTGGCGAGGTTTGAACAAAGATTCCCAGGCCGATGCAGAGCCTGAAAGCCATGAGTCTCAGCTAGGCTTCCAGGCAATCCTCAGTACCCAGTGGCACAAAAATCAGTTGAAGACGACAAGGCCTTTTCTTGTGTCCTTCTCCCGAGGCCCCTTGGCTGGCTGCCTGCTTGCCATCCACAGCTCGGGGCCGAGAATGGTGTGGAGTCACCCGCAGCAAGGCCATGCTGCTCCCTCGCTGCATTTCTCGGACGGTGCCTCCTTGGCGGGCTCTGCCTGCTCTGTGGCCCTGGCCCAGGCCCAGGTTGCAGCCTCAGCACTGCGTATCTAGTGGGGAGTTGCTGGAAACATGTTTACACGTGATTCCTGGTAGGCTGGGACTGGCATGCTAGCTGGACCTGCTCTGGAGCCAGACGGACAGTCCCCTGACTGGGATATGGGCTTCAGGGCAGGAAATAACTTCCCATCCTCCCTGTGATGCTTTCCTTTCTTATTCGTTGTCCAAGGGATGTTGGTGCCCAGAACGCATACAGACTTTTGCATTTGTTGTGTAGATTTATGCAAGGCTGTCTCAGTTTTTGCCTCCTACGGTTTGTGCAGTTTGTGCAATTTTGCCTTTTAGAACAGAGGGCTTTAATCTGAATGAGGCTTCAATTCCCGGTGCCCTCCTGTGCCTCATCTGTGTCTCTGAGGCCAGCGCCCTCTGCTTCGTCTAGCCTTTTGCTGTGCCTGGTGGACTGAGCCTGGTTCTTTCCTCCCCCAGAATTCCCCTGTCCCCCCAGGATGGGGGAGAGTGCCCCTGCTCTGTGCTCTAAGGTGGTTGCTTCTCAACTCCTATATTAAATCAAAATTCCTGCCTGGTTTTCGTTTTAACTGCGACCACACACTACCTGTTTACACCCATTTATTTCCCTACCTCATTCTCGTCTAATGCTTTCGCTCTGCTATTGACTTAGTATTATGTGTATGCATCCTGTTTCCTGAGGGCTCATTCTTTCCTCTTTCCGGTTCATTTCAGCTTTCCTCCCTGCTTGTCCTCTTATGACCCACCGTTCCTTAGGGCCTAACCAAAACCTCACCTGCTCTGTGAAGTCCAAGCTGTGCTTGCTTTTTGCACCCTTGCTTTTTGCACTCTTGCTGGTGGTCACACCAATTGGAATTTAACCTGGGACATTTCTAATAAAAATGTCTTATGTTGCTTTCCCTACATGAATGTAAGCCCCTGAGACTGTGCATCTTGTTTGATGCTACTTTTGTACCCTCACATACTCGGTAATTTGAAAAGTGGTTTGCTTCTTGCTAGAATCTCTCTCTTGCGGCTAGCTAAATAGAACTAAATCAGGTGCTTGGTTGAGGTTGGGGGGGACTAGGGTTGAAAATGTTTGAAATTTTCCCTAAGAAAAAGATTTTAGTTATATGAGTCTCTGACATGAAAGAGAATGAATTAAAATGGCCTTCTTTGAAGGATAATTTGAGAAAATTCCAAGTAGCTGAGAACAGATGGTTGTTATGGAAGTGTGTTTGGCAAGCAGATTTAGTTTATATCTGTGTGTATCTGTATACACTGAGTGTTGATACACACATGATCGTGCTTATGCACAATCTCTGTTTAGAAAAGTCCTGATTTTTCTAGTTTCTGTCCTACTTTGATGTGTATTTTGGAAATGCTACTCCCTTTTCCTTTTATTAGGATAGAGTAAAGCCTGCTTGCAGTATTTTGATGATAATCACTGTTTTTTTTTTTTAAAGGAATTATTCTTTTCTTCTTTTTCTTTAATTTTTTTTAAGGTCATTTATTTATTTTGAGAGACAGCACAAGTGGGGGAAGGGCAGCTGCAGAGGGAGAGAGAGGATCCCAAGCAGGCTCTATGCTGGCAGCCCCCATGGGGGACTCAAACCCACAAAGCCACAAGATCATGACCTGAGCTGAAACCAAGAGTTAGACACTTAACCAACTGAGCTACCCAGGCGCCCCTCTTTCCTTTTTTTTTTAATGTTCTTTCACTTTTGAGAGAGAGAGGGAGATAGCGCGTGAGCCAGGGAGGGGCAGAGAGAGAGAGAGAGGGAGACACAGAATCTGAAGTAGGCTCCAGGGTCTGGGCTGTCAGTACAGAGTCTGATGTAGGTCTTGAGCTCATCGACTGCAAGATCATGACCTGAGTCGGAGTCAAATGCTTGTCTGACTGAGCCACCCAGGCACCCCTCACTGATTTTTTTTAAATAGTAGTATTCATCCCCTTTCCTATAAACGATAAGTTGAAATTTTATTTCAAATTTCTGAATTTTTACTTGAAAATTTTCTATGGTGAAGAATGTTTGAAGCCATCCATCCTTTTATTTATTTTTTTTCTTAAAGTGTATGTATGTATGTATTTAGAGAGCACATGTACAAGCAGGAGAGGGGCAGAGAGACAGACAGAAAGAATCCAATGAAGGTCCATGCCCAG
The DNA here is from genome assembly GCF_008692635.1 of Crocuta crocuta. Taxonomy (NCBI): domain Eukaryota; kingdom Metazoa; phylum Chordata; class Mammalia; order Carnivora; family Hyaenidae; genus Crocuta; species Crocuta crocuta. The sequence continues at coordinate 1,865,551 of NW_027532409.1, forward strand.
CGAGGAGCCCAGTGCTGGTCTTGATCCCACAAACTGCAAGATCATGACCTGAGCTGAAATCAAGAGTTGGTCACACAACCACCCAGGTGCCGCTGACGCCCTTCATCCTTTTAACACTCAGAGTAAAGTTCTGTCCTTTCCTGTCCGTGTGTTAACGTTTCCTTGGATTTGGCTGGTCTTAGTAAAAACTGCAAACAACAATCAGAATCCTACCACTAAAACGCTTCTTTTTTCTGTTCTTAATGGTAGATAAGAATAAAAATGTTTGAAGCAGTCTAGTGAGGAAGACCTCATTGTTCCTGTCAGCACGTGCGCACATGTGTGAGTGCTCCCCGGTTAGTCTGGGTGCTGCAGGCTGGGGAATGGGCAGGAAAGGTAGTCCGCCGTTATAAAAGTTCAGTACTGGTTCCCAGAGCTCTCACTTAGATGTCCCTGCACTTTCAGAGCCTCCCCTAATGTGCCGAAGTGCCCTGTCTTGAATTGTGGGATTCCTGGCAGGTTCTCAGCACTTGCTTTATGCTGATATTACCATTTGTATTCCAGAATCTCTTAATGTCATTTATTCAAAAATACTTCTTGAGGACCTACTACCTGCCAAGGACTGTTTTGTGCTGGAGATAATATCAAGGAACAAAAGAGGCCAAAATCCCTGCTCTCACAGAGGGAGCAGCGTACACAAAAGGAGAGGGGGCCTGCGAAATCCACGCAGCTGCTCCCTTCTTCACATTTGCTGGATTTTGAACCTCGTGGGATAGGAGGCCACACAGGGGCTCCAAGTTTCCAAAGGGTGGAAATAACTAGGTAGAGCCTGGGAATAAACCTAAAAAATAATAAAATTGTGTAGTATGTCAATGGTGGTAAGTGCTGTGAAAGAAAGATCAGGAGAGGAGTAGTGTGGAATTGAGGAGTGAGGGTTGCAGTTTTAATTAGGGTGGTCTGTTTTGACCTCACCAAGGTAACATTTGAGCAAAGAACTGAAGGCAGTAAAGGAGTGAGGGAATCTTGAGAGAGAGAAGGGCATTTTAGGCAGCGGGAACAGCCTGTGCAGAGTCTGAGGTAGAAACAGGCCACTAGTGTACATGGGGAACACACAGGGAGACCTGCAAGGTAGCAGGAGATGGGACGCTTGGTGAGCTCCGGCAGGGTTTGTAGGCCTCTGAAAGATGTTTGGGTTTATTCTGAGTTGAAAGAGAAGCCTTAAAAGGTTAAGCAAAAGAGTGACATAATAATGGCAGTTCTGAATGTCGTGTTGTGAATAGACTAGTTGGGCAGGAGGGGAAGCAGGGAAACTAGGTGGAAGGCAGTTGGGGATAATCTGGGTGAGAAATGAAGGTGATTTAGACCAAGGTAGAAGCAGTGGAGGGTGAGAACCTGCCGAATTCTGGATATATTTTGAAGTTATAGCTAACAGGATTTCTTGGCTTGTCAGACATGGTGTGTGGAGAGAATGGAGGAATCAATAATTACACCAACATTTTTGGTTTGAACACAAAGAAGGATAGAATTGCCTGTCACTCGGTTGGGAGAAAACTGTAGATGGAATGGGTAAGGAAGGGAAGTGGGCTAGGGTAACAGGAGCTTGCAGTTTAGGCATTTTAAGTGTGAAATACCTCTGAGATATTCAAGTGGAGATGACAGGTATATGCCATATATACTAGATATATGAGTCTGTGAATAGAGGGGAGGTTCATGAGCTGGATACATAAACATGTCTGTATGTAGCCCTATTTCAAATCACAAGACTGGACAAGATCCCCAGGAAAATGAGTATAAATAGAAAAGAGTAAAAAAGTAGGCCCTAGGGAGTTCCCGGAATGAGTTGGTGTGGGAGGATCCCTCCTTCCAGGGAAGACAGAGTGGGTCGTGGCAGGGCAACACTCACTGCAAGGGGGGGAGAAAAGAATACATCTTTAAAGACATCAGATATCTGTGGAAGCAACAAGAATTAAATGAACTAAAATTCCAGGCAGTGAAGAGCTGTTACTAAATGAGCCGACAGTTGCAGACTGTTTCTTCTCTGGAAACATTCCTCAATTCTAGGTGTGGGTTGAGGATCAGACTTGACTCAGACTGCTTTGGGTTGAAGAGAAACCATCACCATTTGCCCCTGCTGGTGAAATGATTGGGTGACTCGGTTGATTAAGCATCCAACTTTGGCTCAGGTCATGATCTTGCAGTTCATGAGTTTGAGCCCCATGTTGGGCTCTGTGCNAAAATAATCAAAGCAGATTAGATACAACAGAAGATAAGATTGGTGACTTTGAAGACAAATCAATAGAAAATTTCTGAACTGCCACATAGAAAAAAGAATGAAAAGAGCAGAACAAAGCATATGGAACAGTTTGGGTACAGTGAAAAAGTGCACTGTGTATCTCTGATTAGCGTCCTAGACATGGAAGAGCGATTGGAGCAGAGGAGTGTTTGATGACCAAAGTAAATGGCCAACAACTCCCATAAACTGATGAGGGATATCAACGGGTAACTCCCAAGCAGAGAAAATACAAAATCAAAAACCATACTCAGGCCTATCTGAAACTATAGGAAACCAAAGACTTAAAAGCCACTATATAAAAACTGATTACTGATAATTATGTTAAATGGCACAATATTGAACACTTTCCCCCCTGAATTTGGGAATAAGAAAAAAATTCCACCATTATCATTATATTCAGAAATGCAGGGGGCACCTGGATAGCTCAGTTAGTTAAGCGTCCAACTTGGGCTCAGGTTATTCATGATCTCACATTCTGTGAGTTCGAACCCTGTGTCAGGCTGTCTGGTATCAATGTCAAGCCTGCTTCAGATCCTCTGTTCCCCTCTCTCTCTGCTCTTCTCCTTCTTGCTCTCTCAAAAATAAAAAGTTTGAAAATTGGAACGGAAGAAGTAAGATTCATTATTTTAGATGACATGACTGTGTGTGTAGAAAATACAACAGAATTGACAAACTATTAGAATTAATAAATGTGGATTTAGCTAAATTGTTGGATACAAAGACAGTATACGAAAACATCCTATTTTATTTCTTTGAACTAGCAACATGAAACCAGGAAAGGAAAATTGTAAAATGCCATTTGTAACATCATAAAAAATATTGGATATTCTGGGATAGCTCTCAAGATATACAAGCCCTCATTAAATGAAAAGCATTGCTGAAAGAAATTGAAGGAGACCTAAATTAATGGAGCAATATATGACATGCATGTATTCAATATTGTTAAGATGTTTGCAAGTCATTCCCAGTCAGAATCTAAGCAGGGTGTTTTCTGGCGGAAATTGATGATAGAAACACAAAAGAGCTAGAATAGCCAGGCAGTCTTTACAAAGAGTTAAATTGGAAGATTCACTGTAATTCAGACTTTTAATCAAGCTCCAGTAATGACGACCAGGTAGTGTTGCTATAAAAACAAGTAGACCAGAGGAGCCAAACAGAGCTGTGCTGCTCAGTAGGGCTCCTGCTAGCCCTATGTGGGTAGTAAGCACTGGAGATACGGCGAGCCTGAAGGCAGATGTGCTTTCAGCGTGAAGGTAACATCAGATTTTAAAGACTTAGTGAATATAAAGTATTTCCTTAATAATTTTATCTTGGTTACACATTGAAATAATACATTTTTGGATATATTGCTTTAAGTAAAATATATTAAAATTCATTTCATCTGTTTTTACAATTTTTATTTTTATTTTTAGAGAGAGCACGAGTTGGGGACAGGGGCAGAGGGAGAAAGAGAGAGGGAATCTCAAGCAGGCTCCATGTTCAGCACAGAGCCCAACACGGGGCTCAACCCCACAACCCTGGGATCGTGACCTAAGCCGAAATCAAGAGTTGGATGCTCAATTGACTGAGCCCCTACTTTTACTTTTTTAATGTGGCTAGAAGAAAATTTTAAATTATGTGGCTTACTTAGTGACCTTGGTAGAAGCAAAGAGTCAACAAGACACCGGAATGTATAAAGGAAATGATAAAGTGGATTATGTAAAACTTCTCTTCATCAAAAGACACATTTATAGAAGCAAAAGGCAAAGCATAGACTGGTAGATAATATTTGTAATCTGTGTAACTGACAGGACTGTTATTCAGAAATGTATAACGAACTCTTAAAGTTTAAAGAAAGGACGATTTTTTTAAATCAGCAAATGACTTGAACAGGAGCTTCATAGAGAGGTTATCCATATGGCCAATAAGCATATGAAAAGGTGCTCAGCATCCTCAGTTACTAGGGAGATGTGAATTAAAGATGTGAATTAATTAAATTAAAGATGTGAATTTAGCCACAAGAGTGGCTATAATTTTAAAGACTGACAATACCAAGTTACCTGGAACTCCCATACATTGCTGGTGGGTGTAAACATTGTTAGAATCACTTTGGAAAAAATTTTGACAACGTTCATTAAAACTAAACATACAATTTACCTCATAACCTACCAGTTCCACTTTTCAGTATATATCCAAGATAAATGAGTACATTTGTCCACCAGAATATATACAATGTATATGAATGTTGGAAAAACTCAGATATTCCTCAACAGAGGATAAATAAATGGTAGTGTATTTATACAACAAAATACAACGCAGAAATACAGAAGAATGAACCACGTACTATATAGTTCCATTTACATGAAGCTTAGTAATAGTTAACACCAATCAGTGGTAGTAGAAGTCAGAATAGTGGTTACTTCCAGAGGGGGCACAAGAGTCTCCCAGAATGTTGGGAATGTTATGTAACTTGGTCTAGTGGTATTTATACAAGTGCGTATGTGTATATGTAAAAATTCATTGGTTGTCCACTGGGATCTCCATATACTGTATGTATGCCATATGTCAATAACTTTTAATTATTATGTTAGCATATCTGGTAGTTCTTGCTCAGGAGAACTACAGTTCATCTATTTCTGTAAGACCAGTGAATAAACATAAAAGACAATAAATAATATGAGAGAAATTTAGGAAGGAAATGAAGTAGGCAGTTAGGAAGTAGGAAATTAGGAAGGAGTTTTGTTCATTCATCTACTTTCTCTTAACTGGGACTTCTTCCTTTGTTGGCTGCAAGGTTGAGGTAGTGATCTTCGGCTTAAGAAAGCACACCTGGCTCTGGCCCTTTGCCGTTGGCCCGCCTCACAGTATTGGCTAGATTCCAGTGTATGAAGAGGGAGGAGACTTTTTAATTAAGTGACATAGATTAAGAATACTAACTGTCTGCAGTGTGTGGCACCGGTGAGTTTGATGCTTTACTTCCTCATGTATTTCCTCTCCCTTCCTCTCTCTTGTATTTAGCATTAGCAAATATATACTGGTCACCCACTGGTGCCTGGCCTTGTCAAGGCATTAGTGATAATAGTAGATAAAACAAATAAGGATCCCTGCCCTCAGAAGGTTTACGCTATAGTGGGAGGAGACAGGCAACAGCCACCTGCTGCTTCCTCCTTTCCTTACTTGTGCTTAAGAATCAGGCAGAACAAGGGCGCCTGGGTGGCTTAGTCGGTTAAGCGTCTGACTTTTGCTTAGGTCATGATCTCACNTAAAAATAAATTAAAAAAAAAAAAGAATCAGGCAGAACAAACACTTGAGCAGAAAAACAAAAGCTTGGTCTGTATCCCCATCCCTTCCTCTGACTGTATGGTAGGCACAGTTGACTTGTATTCTTGTTGAGCAGTGGGAGAAGACTCTTGTCACTTTGGATTAACTTTGGCATGGCACCCAGCACCATGCCATGTGTCTAGGGGAATGTAATAAATATTTGTAACCTTTGGGAGCATCTGTCATCGCCTGCTGATCCCCATGCTTCTTTTCTACCATCTGCCCTCATCCTCATCTTTTTTTTCTTTTTTTCTTTCTTCTCTCTCTCTTTTCCTTCCTTCCTTCCTTCCTTCCTTCCTTCCTTCCTTCCTTCCTTCCTTCCTCTAGTACTTTTCTGGGGAAAGCTTGAATTTAGATATCTTAGAAAATATGTTTTCTTTAATGGTATGGCTCTGGGACAGGTGAGTCCTAGAATGGGTAGGACTGAAGGCAGTGATAATGCAGCATTTAGTCATCTTTTGGGGAAGTTCTGATCAGGAACCCATTTTGGGAGCTCAGGCTGTTGTGATGACCCTTCTTCTCATATTCTGTTCTGAGTCTCCTGTTGTGGATAAATACTAGATCTGGGGAAGTCATACAGTATATACAAAACCTCTGAAATAGAAGAAATAGAACAGCTCAAATAGAGTCCCAGAAAGAACATCAAACATAAATGTTCTGACTCAACGCACCTTTTTAAGTTTGTCGTTATTTAATCAAATACTTTGTAGAGAGATTTCACGGAGATCAGGAGCCTAGAAATGTTGATATGTAGCTGGGGTAGAAAGGAAGAAATTAATTTGTTTTCAGTTAGGATTTATAGTCAAAGGATGTTCGGTGAAACAGCCATTTCCAGACACAGAAGGGAAAGACGGTATCATTTAGTAGAGAATAATTATGCCTTGCATTTGCATAGTGCTTACTGTTCCAAAAATATTTTCACATACGGTTTTAGCCTCCTGGTAACCCAGTGAGATAAGTATATTTAACTCCTATTTTAATAGATTTGGAAACGAAGAGGTGTTAATTGACTTACCCAAAGTCAGTAGCTGGTAGGTGTTAGAATTAGGACTCTTTGCTCCTAAGGACCCCAGACTCCTTTCTGTTATACCTTTTCTGAAAATTTTATGCAGCAGCATGTAGGCAGGTTTGGCAGAAAAGGGAAGTCCTAGGACCAATTTTAGTGATGCTAAAGGCAGATCTGAAATTAAGAGTCTGAAAAGCAGTATAACTTCTCTGCTTATATGGAAGGGGAGGTGTTAAGCTTGTGCCTAGAGGTTAGAATGTTTGTGATCTTTTGATCATTCTGTGGACTGATAGGGAGGGAGGCCTTGGCACTCACTGGTGAACTTTCAGATGGAGCAGTACCTGCTGTAGCATTTTTTACAGAATTATTCCTTGGATTCTGTGGTGCCAGTAATTTTCTTCCTTCTTAACCTTTGTCTCCAGGAGCCTCCAGAAGATGATGCAAACATCATTGAGAAGATTCTGGCCTCTAAGACCGTCCAGGAGGTTAGTGGCTTATGTGTCAGCTTTTCTATCACAGGTTCTCCCCACTGTGAACAGAGGTTTGGCTAGAGAACCTGGAACGGGCCTGATGGGCCAGAATGAGAGCAAAGCAAGAATATTGTCTGGCTAATCATTCTTTTATTCTTTTATTATTTATTATTCTTACCCCCATGGAAGATTTTAGGTCCTAAAATTCTTAAATATTTGAGTATAGCCCCAAATAATTTTTTTCCTCCATTGTGATGCTAGCAGAAGGTATTTGTCCCTTAGTTGCTGCAGCCCAGGGAGAGTCCTCAGGGGGCCAAGAACAGAATATGGAAAAAGAGTCGTGCTGAAAACCTTTGGAGGGCGGGTTCTTGAGATATTTCTGCACTGCTGTGGAGGTCCAGAGAGCACACCTGGGGTGAAGGGTGTGTTGTTGCTGGTGAGAACATAGTTTTCTCTTCAAATATTTATGAGAGCAGACTTCCTTACTTTGAGAGTGGGCACCACTGATGTTTTGGGCGGGTGGTCAGGGGGCGTGCCGGAGACCCGTGTTTTCACTTGCACACCAGGCTTCAGGCCTGACAGCTCTCAGAGCTCTGGGCTGGTTTGGGTTTATCAGCTGAACGCTGGCGCAGCCTGGACCTTGCAAGGATACCAGAAGGGTCATTTTCTCTTTTACCTCCTGGCTAGCTGTGCATTTATCCTTAGGGAGAACTGCTCCGTATCTGTCAGGGAAAGAACTGGGAAACCGAAAACATCCTCAGGAAATGTGTATGAAAAATCACGCAGAGGTGTTGATTTACCTGTTTTCTTATGCTACATCAGGGCGATCTGTGCAGATCTGAACTATTAACTGCTTGCTGTTGGTTACAGGTTCACCCAGGAGAGCCCCCATTCGACTTGGAGCTATTCTACGTTAAGTATAGAAATTTGTACGTGTATTTCATGTGTTATTTCTATTTGGATTTTATGTGAATAAAATTTCCTTTCCCTCATCACATCGTCTTCTGTATTTTCCAAGAATGGCCCCTGAGGCCTGATCCATGGATCTCGATTGACTCAAGTTCACCTTAGGCAGTAGTACTTACCTTTGGCTGTGCAGACAGTCACCAGGGAGGCCCTTGGTCCCCTCAGGACCAGCTGACTCAGACTATGGGAGTAGATCCCAAGGACTCAAGGACTGGTACTTATTAAAAACTCCCCGAGCCATTCGCATTTGCTGCTGGTGGAGAGCCACTGTCCTGTAGCTCGTACTGTTTCCCTCTTGCATTTTTCTTTCTTCCTCTGCCTCTTGCCCACTTCCACTAATGTGTGTTAATGACAGCCTGCCTCTGCCTGCCCTCCTTCTGCTATCAGGCAGTTTGTGTAGAAGCTGCGGAAGGATCAGTCATTTGGAATTAATTGCTGCATTGTTATGTTTTGTTGTTGGGTTAGCGCAAGGCCCTTCACAGCCCAATCTCTGGCAGTTTCCCCACAAACCGCTACTTCTGGGTTAGAGGGTCACCCTGTTTGCTGAAACACTGTAGGGCTCAGTGGTGTGGTGGTTTGCACTGGTCTCACAATTTGTGTGTCTTTGGACAGTTCCTACTTGCATTGTAAATGGGCCACAATGGAAGAGCTGGAAAAGGATCCTCGCATCGCACAGAAGATCAAGCGATTCAGAAATAAACAAGCCCAGATGAAGCACATTTTTACTGAGGTGAAACAGTATTCACCAACTAATTTGACCACTGCTCTTCTTGCGGTATTAAATGCTGAGTTTAAGTTTCTTTAAGTCAAAGTCCTGTACAGATCTGTTGCTCAAGTCATGTTGCTAAATGTGCACTGATTTGCAGCAAAACCGGTCCAGGTTTAAGGTGAAGGAAAAAAATTATCCACCAAGTTATGAGGATTGAGCCTTACAAACTGGCAATTCATAAGAACATGCATCTTGGTCAGAAAATCTATAAATAGCTAGGGCGAGAGGAATGTGCACACGACTCTTTCATTCCCTCCTCTCCTTGCTTCCCCAGATGATAAGTTCAAATGACTTAAAGTTTGAATGTAAAAAATAAAAACAAAGCTAAAATATTAGAAAGTAAATAAGTAAGTAAATTTATATAAGCTTGAGTATTTTTAAATATGGTACCTACGGTGAGAGGAAGCATTGATGGATTTGGACATTAAACAAGTCTGTAATATCTATATATTAGGAAATACTTCATTCAAATCTTAAAGTAAATAGTTAGGACATATGTGCATCATACACATATGTATATTTCCTAATTATATACTTATACATATATATGTGGCATACATCCTTTTTTTTTTTAACGTTTATTTATTTTTGAGAGAAAGAGCATGAGCACGGGAGAGGCAGAGAGAGAGGGAGACACAGAATCTAAAGCAGGCTCCAAGCTCCGAGCTGTCAGCACAGAGCTGGATGTGGGACTGAGCCAAAGTCGGGTGCTTAACTGACTGAGCCACCCAGGTGCCCCATGTGACATATTTTCTTTTTATCCAGCAAGGGAACCTTACTGCTTATACACACATACACACACGACAAATAGCTTAAATGATAAGGAATGATTATCACTAATCCTACAAAAGTGCGGTCAGTGTCACTAGTAGTCAAGGAAATGCTAATTAAAATAGGAAATTTCTAGTTTTTGTTTACCAGGTATTTGAAGGCTTTATTATTATTTTTTTAATGTTTATTTATTTTGAGAGAGAGTACGAGTTGGGGGGTGGAGCAGAGAGTGGGAGAGAGAGAATCCCAAGCACGTTCCACACTGTCAGCACAGAGCCCGATGTGGGTCTTGAACTCAGAAACCATGAGATCATGACCTGGGCTGAAATCAAGAATCGGAGGCTTAACCGACTGAGCCACCCGGGTCCCCCTGAAGGTTTTAAAAATAAGTATTACCCACCACTGGTAAGGGTGTGGGTAAGAGACACTCTTGTGTCCAGTGGGTGGGAATATACCCTAGTAAGACCTGTCAGAGCAATATAGCAGCAGGCATGAAATGTCTCAAAAAGTTCACATCCTCTGTCCCAGCAATTCTAATACTGTCATGTATTTTAAGGAAACCAATGAGTCTTTGTGCAGAATTAACTGTGATATTGTCATTTATATTGATGGAAAATTGCAAACAAGCACAATATTAGATAGCAGACATTTGCTAAATTATGTATACATCCCATAGAGCAGAATACTGTGCAGCTAGGAAAAATGATATTGGAGAAGAGTTATTAATGACCTAAAAGGTGGCTTTAGTGCTGTCAACTGTTGTTAGTTGAAAACGTTAGGCCCCCTCAGTGTGTGGCAGAAGCCGGTTTGGGGGTGCAGGGGAAAAGAGGCACCATAGCAATACATGGAGAATGTGAATATGCATAAAAACACTGACATCATTTTCTCCAGTTAGTGGAATAATGGTGACTTTTAATTTTTTCTTTTTTGTGTAACATGTAAGTTTAAATTTTTGTGCAGATAACTTTGAAGAAAGGAAGGGATAAAGATTACTCTTAAAATGTAGTGGCAAGCACTAGGCCTCAAGTGCACTCAGGTGCCATGAAACCATCGTGCGTTGCTGCAGCACTTAATCAGCTCCTTCTGCATGTTGCACTCCTTCTCCGCAAGTGACAAAACATTATTTTAGGATAATGTCAGTAAGCATCCTTCTTGTCCCAGGGCGCGGTCCTTTCTCCTTAGCTGTAGCACTGGGCCCCAGCCCTCTCCGGGGTTGCTTTAAAGCATATGAGGGCTCTTCCTCATGTCATCGTTCTTCTCGTAAAGGACTGGGGGAAGAAGACAGCTGGAATTGCAAAACCGTCTCGAGGCCCCGCTGGATACTCTCCTCCCTCTGTTCTTGGAACATTTTATCAGCACCTCTATTTTAGCAAGTATTTGCAGTGTAGTAACTTGTTTACATGTCTCTTCCATTTTAAGCCCAATGAGACAGACAGGGACATGTCTTTCTTGTATTTCTATCCCTGGTACTCGCCATGGGGTCAGTGCTCAGGAAATATTTGGCTGCCCCCCTGGTAAGGGGGTGGGGGTTGCCTTATGCTCTTCCCCTGCTCCAGACTCTTTAGCACATTTTCTTGAAATAAAGTCCATACTCCTTAATATAGCCTACAAAGCCCCATGTGTCTGTTTTCTGCTTTGTTCTCAAGGGAGTGATTTTGACTGGGCTGGGGATGGAGAGCCAAAGCTATATTTCAAGTGTATAGAAATAACGTGCCAGGAGCTCATAACTTGTGTAGGAAGGCAAGGCTTTTGAGAAGATTGGAGGACATCCTGAGATTAAGGAGGAGGAGAAATGGGGAGTAGTTCTTATAATATGGTCTTCAGTCTTGACCTGTTCAACATTTTTATTAATGACTTGGATTAGTGATATTCTAATAAGATCAGCAATAACTTAGTTTTGACTAGAGCTTCTTCATATCCATTATTTCCAGCTGTTTCATGCGGTAGCTAGGGGCTTGTGTGAAGGAGGCTCAGACTCGAGAGGCTGAGACTTCCCACGCTATGCAGGGGTAGAGGCCTTCAGACTAAGCCCGGATTCCTGAAAACCAGACTCAACGCTAGGAGAATAAATGACAAAATCAAAAGTTCAGGTTTAATGGACAGGCTAGGATGAATGATATACAATGGCAGTAAATAAGTGTAATGTCATACATTTGTATTTTTTGTTAATGTTTATTTATTTTTGAGAGAGAGAGACGAAGTCCAAGCAGGGGAGAGGTGTAGAGAGAGGGAGACGCAGAATCCGAAGCAGGCTCCAGGCTCTGAGCTGTCAGCACAGAGCCTGATGTGGGGCTTGAACTCACGAACTATGACATCATGACCTGAGCCAAAGTCAGACGCTTAACTGACTGAGCCACCCAGGCGCCCCACATTTGTATTTTTTAAATCTTTACAACTTCTGGGTAGGGAAAACGACTGACTGGCAGCTCTAGGGAGAAGACACTGCCCACTTAATTACAAGTTTCCTGTTGGTCAAGAGTAGGGCGTGCAGCTGCTTAAAAAGTAACGGAAATCTTAGGACATACCAATGGAACAGTCCTGCTCTGCCTTTTCTTTGATTCCTGAGTGTTCTGTTCCTTTGGGTATCAGGGTTCAGTGGGCCACTTTGGGGGCCCCAGTGCAGCTGCAGGAGGACAGCAACACTGGTGAAGGAAGCCCGGCTGAGTGATTGTCAGCAGACCTGGAAACTGGACTGCACGGTCCTAGGAGCCTGGGCTCTTGGAGCCAAACTGCCAGAGTGCAGGTTCCACTGCCCCCAATCCTCCCCTCCCACAGAACTTGTGGTGGCCTTGGGCCATTTGTATAAGCTCCTTCAAACCCACTGTCATCCTCTGTGTAAAGCAGAACCCCTAATAATATCAGCTTCACAGAATTCCTGCAAGGACTAAATGACACCGTGTTTACAGAGTGCTTAGCACAGTGCCTGGCCCACGGTTACTGCTCATAAATGTTAGCTCTCTGTATCGTTAAGGGATCTAGAAACCTGGAGCCCGAACAACAGTTGAGCACCTTGGGTAATTTCACCCAGATAGGGTGGAGGTTGTGGAAGAGCCGGCATAGAAGGAAAATGAACTTTGTTACTGTTCCTGTGGAGACAGCAGTCCAACCAGTGAGCCCCTGTTACAGGAAGGAAATAGGCTGTAATTTAATAATAATAAAGGTAAAGATCATGATGCCACCACTGAGCAGGCAGAGACAAAGCTGTCTTGGCAATGGGTCAGGTCTTAGAGGGCAGTACATTCCCAAACAGAGAATAATGGAATCTGAGGGAGCGTTGCCAGGGGTGTTATAAAAAGTATTCCTGTGTTGAAGATGAAACTAGATAGCCTCTAAAGTGCCTTCCAGCCAAAGGGGCAATAAGAACATTCTAGCAGTCCAGGAGGATGGCTTCTGGGTAAGAAAGACCTGGGTAAATGTTCCACTTCGCACAGCTCTGTGGCTTTGGTCGCATTACTTATTTAACCTCTCCAAGTCAGTTCCCTCATCTGTAAAGTAATTATTGTGTCTAGTCCATAAAGTCGTTTTGAGACGTAAAGCACTTAGCATTACCCTGGACACATGTTAAATATTTCCAAGTGATGCTTATTGTTTTGTCAGTGCGCTTTTGGGGAAAGCATAATGCACATGAAGGAAAACAAATCCTAAGGGTGAATTTCTACCAAATACACACATCTGGGTAGCCACCACCTAGATCAGGAAATAGAACATTATCTGTCCATCAGAAGCTTCCCCTCATGCCTTCTTCCAGTGTTCATTATTATTATTATTACTGGTATGTAAAAGAAAAACTGATTCTGAGTTTCCAAGGGTTATCTTTGGAATGAAAAGCAGTAAGAAGAAAAGGAATCCTTGTGCTGGTTTTTGCATAGTACTGTAATGACCTTTAGGGAAGTTTATATCTGGCCCTGATATAACCTGGAAATTCAGTCACGGAGAGCAGGACTTGGGGACAGGGAAGAAATGTCTGTGCTGTGACTTTATTCGCAAGCTACCCCTTCCATTCTGTGTTTCCTGATAGGGCCCAGAGTAGGAGGTCACCTACAGATAAAATACTGAGTGTTGGTTTTGAGTGGAGGGGGACACTTGCTGAATCTTCTCCTTTCTTTGCACTAGCCTGATGAAGACTTGTTCAACCCAGACTATGTAGAAGTTGATCGCGTCCTGGAGGTGGCTCACACCAAAGATGCAGAAACAGGAGAGGTGGGTGTTTGGCTATTTTGACTCACCCAAGGTGAGTCCTTCTTACTACAGATTTTGCTTGTTTTATTAACATATGGTCTTTGTTTTAACGGCATTCATGTGTTACCGGGTAGGTTTTTCAGAGGTTGGCCAGAGTACTATTGGCTCCTCTAATCCAGTAGAAAGAACATAAGCTGCTATCCTGTTTCCCACCAGGAGGTGACACATTACCTGGTGAAGTGGTGCTCACTGCCTTATGAAGAAAGTACATGGGAACTAGAGGAAGACGTGGATCCTGCAAAAGTTAAAGAATTTGAGTCTCTTCAAGTTCTCCCTGAAATTAAACATGTGGTAATGTATCTGTGTCTCTGTTTGGCACCTCTTATAACATGTAACTTTATGAACTTGGCAATGTTGGATGGCTTTTGGGCTGTGTTCAGAAGTCATCTTCATTGGTGTCTTGCCTTTGGCCACTATCCATTGAACCTGCACTTCAGACTTTGCTGGCACTCAGATCAGCATTAGATCTAGGCTCTGTTTTGGTGTATGTGACATCGAAGAACCTTGAATATGAACTTAAATTTCTTGGTATATGGCTGCTACATGGGATCAGTAAGACAGAATGTATAAGAAATGCCTGAAATGTTTCCTGTTACCTTTTGCTCCATCAGTGATCTTTTTTCTTTGTTTTTATCCTTTGCCTTTACTCAACTGGAATATTTTAAGAGGAAGAGCTATCTTTTATCTTTATATCCATGAGTTTCACAGAGAGAACATGGGTTTTCAGTATGCATTTATTTCATCCGTTTGTTTTTCTGATTCTGAAGAACTCCCACCAAGATGCATAAATGTCCTAAGGTACCTGACAAGTAGGTGTATACAGAGTGTTCAATAATTAAAAGGAGGTAGAATTAAGATAGAGCCTGATTAAGATGTAACTCACTTGGGAAGAGAATCAGAGTTGTTGAACATGGCTACAGAGTGGAATTTTATGTTTCTGCTTAAAAAAAGAATCACCATTTTGGGGCACCTGGGTGGCTCAGTCACTTGAACATCCGACTCTTGATCTCGACTCAGGTCGTGATCTCATGGTTCATGGATTCAAGCCCCCTGTGAGGTTCTGTGGTCACAGTGGGGAGCCTGGTTGGGATTCTCTGTCTTCCTCACTCTCTGCCCCTCCCCTGCTCATGCTCTGTCTGTCTCGCTCTCTCCCTCGCTCTCTCAAAATAAATAAACATTTTTTTCAATTACCATTTTTATATGAAAAACCCTTATCCAGTTCCTTATTAGTATTATTTGTTGTTTTTACGTCACTGAAAAGTTAGGATTCAGAAGACAAGACCTCAACATTGAACTTAGATATCTGTCAGAGCCCACTCAAGAGCAGTGTTTGTTTTAGGTTTTTGGCATATGAAGTGTATGGAGAAATCTTGAGGTGCAGAACTGTGATTAGAAATCTACATAGTTTGGGGGCACCTGGGTGGCTTAGTCGGTTAAGTGTCCGACTTTTGCTTAGGTCATGATCTCGCGGTTCGTGGGTTCGGGCCCCACGTCGGGCTCTGTGCTGACTGCCGGCTCAGAGCCTGGAGCCTGTTTCAGAGTCTGTGACTCCCTCTCTCTCTGACCCTCCCCTGCTCACACTGTCTCTCTCTCTCCTAGAAATAAATAAAAAACATTAAAAAAAAAAAAAGAAATCTACATAGTTTGTAATCGTGTTTTGTTACATGACTGGTTGACTGGTTAATAAATGTCTCTTTCAGTCCTCTCTTATAATGTTGGCTGTTGTTAATTCAGTGCATCAGCCAACTATTAAACGTCTCCCATTGGTTGACTCTTGAGTGACATAGAGTAAGAAGGAAGCTGCACGCCAAACCCTCAGGAGCACACAGGTAAATGGAAGAGGTATGTGTGTGCGTGGACACACATGGCCCCAGACTAATTGGGATGTGTGGCCCAGTGCAGGGACAGTCAACTAGTGTGGGGGCAGAGAGTAGAGAGCATTTCCATTCTGCAGCTAATTGTAAATTATTATCTTGAAGTGATCAGCATTCTCGGCTCGAATCCGCTTATTTTCTCAGACTGACTGACTACACAGATTTGGCAAGAATGTGA
Source organism: Crocuta crocuta (assembly GCF_008692635.1). Lineage (NCBI taxonomy): Eukaryota > Metazoa > Chordata > Mammalia > Carnivora > Hyaenidae > Crocuta > Crocuta crocuta. Next base: position 1,881,396 of record NW_027532409.1, read on the forward strand.
ATTCTCAAGTGTCTTCAGGCAATTTCACTTTTCCTTTACTTCTTTGCTGTTGCCATGCCGCTGTTCTCATATCTCATGAACCATGCTAGTATTTCACACTTGTCTCTTTGTTTCTAATTTATTTGTTCTCTCATTTAAAATGCACATTTTGGAAATGTTATCCCAAAAATTCTAAATTGGAATGGCAGCTAGCAATGTAATTAAAGCTGTCTTTTTATTTGTTAAGAAAAAGACTGGCTCCAAATGGTAGTTTACCTGAATAATTTTGTTTTAAGTTTTTATTTAAATAATCTTTACTCCCAGCATGGAGCTCGAACTCATGACCCCGAGATCAAGAGTCACATGGTCTTCCGACTGAGCCAGCCAGGCGCCCTGTGAATAGTTTTTTAAAATTTTATTTTATTATTTTGACACAGAGTGAGAGAGAAAGCTTGAGCATACATGAGGGGCAGAAAGAGAGAGGGAGGGAAGAGAGAATCCCAAGCAGGCTCTGCGCTGTCAGCACAGAACCTGACATGGGGCTCAAACCCACGAACTGTGAGATCAGGACCTGAGCCGAAATCAGGAGTTGGTTGCCTTACTGTCTGAGCCACCTAGAACCTCCGCGCTAAATAAATTTTCAAGGGGATCTTACTCTGGCTTTGAAGTCGAGAGATGATCCTACCAGTCTTGATGAATAGGACATTTTTCATCTGAAAGCTTTTTGGTAGAAATTGATTACATATAGGTAAAATACAGAATTTTTGGAAAGCAAGAAATGACATGGTTGGTGATGATTGTGCAAAGAAAGACAGTTTTTTAACAGGCAGAACCTGCCTTGGGAGCTCTGAGAATCAGTTCTCCTCTTTCAAATTTAACTAAGTAGCCACCCTTGGGTAAGTTCTTTCCTATAGTCTGTACCACTTAGGAACAAACCAAAAACTTGTAGCTCATTTCAGGTCTTATGCTCAGATGGCTGAAATTTCTGGCCAGTAAGTGATGTTAAATTAAAACCTTTAGCCCTGGGAAAGAGGGAAACCCAGAGGGGTGACTAGATGACAGAGTGATGCCTCTGCTTTTGGAATATTACCAAGGCTGCAAAGTAGAAATCTGCGGTGAAATTCCATCCTCCAGCACTTATAATGCTGAGAGTGAGCCACTAAGTCACTGGAGGAACATTCCAGAAGGCCTCCCCACAGTATCTAGTGAAGTAGGAGAGCATGCCTGATTAAAGAGGTACAAGGACTTGGGGGGCCAGCCTGACTGGTTCCCGTAGGTTAAGAAGAGTATATTTTCTTTAAGGGAACAGAGCAAGAGGGTTTATATAGGAATATCTGCTTAAAAGCTTTTTCTTTAAAATCATTATTTTTTACATAATAAATTATTTTGTCCCTTTTTTAAAAAAAGCACCTATACTTATATGCTCTTTAATATTATTCAACAGAGTCCTATTTTAAAGGGCTTAGCCTAATTGCAGCTGTAGTGATTTTGTAGGTAAGCTGTGATGTGGATTTTTCTGAAAGATCATGGACAGATTACACTTACCTCCAAATGTCAATGATGTAATTGGGGATATTTTGTTAATTTTACATGCAAATGGTTTAGTTTCAGATAATAACATATTTCAGGTGTAAATTATATTGTTGAACTCCAAAGTATAATTACCAAAAATTAAAACTGTTTAGAAGACTTATAGTCTCAAAATTCTCATTTATAACTATAGTAAAGCTAGGGATTTTTAAGACTGTAAACTATTAACTTAGAGGCTCAGTTTGTCTAAAAGCAAAACAGGCAAGTCACTTTCCAAATAATATAAAGTCTATTGAATAAGATTTTTGGATGGGAGGCCTCCACACCTGAAGGTTTAAATTTTCCTCTGATTATAATTAAAATTCCAATGGCAGTTTAAGAGAACTTGACAAATTGAGTCTAAAGTTATTCAGAAAAGTATACAAGATAGAATAGCCAAAGCACTTTTGAAAAATAATTCCCTATCAGATAAAAGGCTATAGAAATTTAAAAATTTGCTTTTATTGCAGTACTAGACCATCTCGTGAAACAGAATGAAAAATCTAGATAGAGCTCCATGGATATATTAAGACTTAGCATGTGATGAATACGGCGTTTCATATAAGTAGAGAAAAGATCAATTATATTTAGAAATCAGTGTTTCATATGGGAAAATAAAATAAGACTGCTATTATGTTTATGGGGAGTTTAAGGAATTTGCAGTTTTGATTTTACAGGCTTTTTGCCTCATACTGACTCTCAGACCTAATCAACAAAATATTTGACCCACTTAGCTGATGCAACATGCATAAAGAACTACCAAAAAGAAATTATCTGTAGAGACCAAAAACCCAATACTGGCTTGCAGGGAGATAGAGGTATTAAGTAGGAATGACATTTAAGAGTTTGGGTCAAACAGTGTAACACCAAGACTTTAGGTGGGTGTGTTTGTCTTCTTCATTAATTACTTGCAAATTTTATAGAGGTTTTTTTTTTAATTTGTTTTAATGTTTATCTATTTTTGAGGGAGAGACAGACAGAGGGTGAGTAGGGGAGGGGCAGAAAGAGAGAGGGAAACACAGAACCTGAAGCAGGCTCTAAGCTCTGAGCTGTCAGCACAGAGCCCAACACGGAGCTCAGACCCATGAGCCATGAGATTATGACCTGAGCCGAAGTTGGATGCTTAACCAACTGAGCCACCCAGGCGCCCCGAGGTTTTCTTAGTTTAATCTGGTGAAATCAAAAAAATATGGGGGCCGACTACACATTAGTCAGAAAATAGTAGCTGCAGTTTGACGCTGGCTTTTGGACAGTGTTTTGAGGTTTGCTGCCTTCCCCATTATTATCCTATGTCCCTATTCATGTTCTGCTCCTCAGATCTTATTCTCTATGCATTCTGTGTTTTCTGCCTTCGTCCCCTAGGAGCGGCCTGCTTCAGACTCCTGGCAGAAGCTGGAGAAGTCTCGAGAGTATAAGAACAGTAACCAGCTCCGGGAGTACCAGCTGGAGGGGATGAACTGGCTTCTTTTTAACTGGTATAACAGGTGAGGAACCAGAACCAGGCATGTCCTCACGGACCCAAGTGTTTATACCTGGAGCTAGACTGTCCCCTCAGCCTGCCCAGAGCGGCAGTAGCAAGGTGGTGAGAGAGTGCAACCTAGCCATCAGTTTAGGGTGCTCATCTTTGCATCAGATGTGCATCAGGTGTTTCTCCAACCAGAAGGAATGATCTTTAGGCATCATTAACTTTGTGCTGCTTTTTTCTTGGCCATTCCAGCCAAAAGGTAAGACTCAACCTAGATGAAACGAAATCCAAAAGGCCTTTTATCTTTTAAGTCTTTAGCAAAAATTGGCTGTAAAAAGGAATAAATCTGGATTTTAGCCCCAACTCTGCTACTTGTTTGTGAGCCCTGGATGTTCTAGACTTGGGCTGTAACTCTCAGTTTTGGACTCTTTGTGCTTTAGGTCCTGTCAGAATCTAGGTGAAACATGAAATTTGAGATTTTTGTAACATACCAGAGGATTCTAAAGCCAGCTCGCTGTAGTGGAGAACACACAAGGTGGGATCCTGGTGACTTGTGCTCGAGCATAGTCTGTGCCACTTACTCACTGAGCTGCTTGGAGTGTGGCTCACACGGCCTTTCCAGGGGTTGGGTTCCCCATGTGTACAGTGAGGAGTGAGACTGACAGTGAGACCGACAGGGGCCACACCCTTCCAATGTCACAGCTCTGTGCAGTCTGTGATTCCAGATCACCAGAAGAGACCAACGTTCTTACTCTGACAAGGAATTTATTGTGTGGTTGAAAGTTCACCCTTGATGACACAAAGAGCAGACCATGAAATTCACATAACTTAATCTTTTTTATTTTTACCTTGGCTTCCATGAAGTTCGTCAGGTACAGAAATTGGCTCGGGTTTGAGGCATATTTTTTCTCCTTGTGTCTCACTGTTATTTTAATGTTTGGTATTTTCAGTTTATATTTATATGGACCTCTTTTCCTGTATTTTCTCCCAAGTTGCTATAATTCCTTCTTGGAAGTAGGCAGGGTGTGAATCCAAAAAATAAGAACTTGCTTCAGTTGCATCTCTGGGAAATGCTGATAAGGTCCTTCAGTGATGACCTTATAGGTCAGGGTGTGCTTCTGAATTATGATTTTAGTTCTACCCAACCTCTGCCGCTTTCCTATATCAATGATCGATTATCTGTGTTTCTTACACTGCAGAAAAAATTGTATTTTGGCTGATGAGATGGGCCTAGGGAAAACCATCCAGTCCATCACATTCCTCTCAGAGATATTCCTCCGAGGAATCCACGGTCCTTTCCTCATCATCGCCCCACTCTCCACCATCACGAACTGGGAGCGAGAGTTCCGGACGTGGACAGAGATGAACGCCATTGTGTACCATGGCAGCCAGATCAGTAGACAGATGATCCAGCAGTATGAGATGGTGTACAGAGATGCACAGGTGAGCCTTACATGGGTCTCAGAGACCTGGTGACAGCCTGATGTCATTGTCCAGAACAGCCTTCCCGTCACTTGTCTTCAGGAGTTTTAATGCCCTGCACCTTGGGTTATTCTTGACTGACTTTGTAGAGTCTTATGTTTATTGAGGCCAACTTTTGTTTCTCCTTGGTAGTTTAGTTTGTGATAAAACACGAAATTTGTAAGGCATGCTTGCCACTATCTGACATAGGCCAGAGGCTCTTTTTAGGATACTGAAAGCTTGGCTTCTTGATTGGCTTATGAAGTTGCTTTTACATGCTCAGTGGAAAAAGTGAGCAGAAGAATTAGTGTACAGGGGGTGGGTTCCTAGCCAGGGGGTTTGGAGAGGTGTTAACACATTCGACAGGGAAGGATAAAGAGAAGGTAGGATTCACATTGTTAAAAGTACAATCGATTGTGGTGTTTGTTTGGTTTTTGTTATTTATAATCCCTTTACTGAGTATGCTTGTAAGCCTGTCTGGCCACTGGCTTTTCTAATCAAGCAAGGTGAAAATTAAATGAATCCAGCCAGAGGGAAGCCAGTGCTCTCTCCCAGGGACTTCATAAACAGCAAAAGGAGACACTTGGAAGAAATTTATGATGTGCTCTAACACGGTGCAGCTCTGCTCTTTAAATGTGATAGCAGCATTAAGATAGATGAAAGAGATGTGTCCTGTCTGGTAGCTCTGGTCCCAGGTGAATCAGGAACATTACTTTGAACCTGTGCTAGAACCCAGTTACAAGGTGAAATTAACCATATCTGAAAAGGAACAAAGAAGGTCTCCTTGGTCTTCAAGCTCTGTGTGGTTGAGACCAGCTCATGGCTGGGAATGTGCAAATCAATACCCGTCTGCTTTCCTTGTCATGGCAGTTAGTAAACAAAAAGCTTCTTGCCGTATCTTCCGTACTTGCGCATACGTCTCGGCATCATGAGGGCCCATGTCTCTTATTTCTGTTTCATCGGTGTAACGAGGTCTCTCTCCTGTCTAAAGGGCTGGTTCATCCTCGTATTCTCTCTTTCCTCACACGACGAAGTGCAGTGCTTACTGGCTTCTGTCACCTAGGCCCAGGCGCTTTACTGCACTACCCCCTCTGCTCCCGCTGGGAACACATTAGCGGAATTCTGTAGTCATGGCATAAAGCTTCGCCTTCCGTTGTGTCACCCTCAGGGAAACCCCCTTTCAGGAGTCTTCAAGTTCCATGTTGTCATCACAACGTTTGAGATGATCCTGGCAGACTGCCCAGAGCTGAAAAAGATTCACTGGAGCTGTGTGATAATTGACGAAGCCCACAGACTGAAGAACAGGAACTGCAAACTTCTGGAGGGTCTAAAGCTCATGGCCCTGGTGAGAGCTAGCAAGCTCTTTACATCAACACAGGTTCCATTATTCACAGTGGAGGACGCATTCTGTAGCCATTCTGCATGTAGCTTACTTGTGCATAGTCTGCTTACTCTGAATTTTCTTTTTGCCCTCTGTATGTGTGATAGTGCAGGAATCAAAAGGTTTTTTGTTACGAACTAGGTCAACAATTTGACCTTTGCCACAAATAGATTCCCAAAGGGACCCCGGGGAATCTTAAATACCATGAAATTGGTGACCTGGAAGTGTCGGGTGTTTTGGCTCATTTCCAGGTACCAAGCATGATGGCTTTGGCACAGTGCCCAAGATGTAGAGGGTAGGCACTCAGTAAGAGTGAATGAATGAATGAATAAATGAATGAGTGTTGCTTTCACTAACACGACATTGCTGCTGGAATCCGTGATGGGAAAGGAAGGTTGATCTATTTATTGACCGTACCCCCATGAAACGGTGGCATCCTCTCTTTCCATAAAAGCCTAACAGAATTGCCCCAGAGTGAGCACAAAGTGCCCTGGCCTCATTTTCCCACCAAAGCATACCGAGTCAGTGGCTTGCACACTGCTCATGGTGGACTGTTCATTTGTGCAGGAACACAAAGTACTGCTCACTGGGACACCGTTGCAGAACTCTGTGGAGGAGCTCTTCAGTTTGCTGAATTTTCTGGAGCCATCACAGTTTCCCTCAGAGACTGCTTTCTTGGAGGAATTTGGAGACCTCAAAACTGAGGAACAGGTAAATAGGGAAGGGGCCTGAAGGATTGAGGAGATAGTGGAGAATACCTTCACCGTCAGGGAAAGAACAAGTCATTGTCACCGTGGGGACAGGCATTCACAGGTTTTCATATCCCTGCTAAAATGAGCATTACCTCCTCGATTTAATTTGTTTGTTTACATTGAGGAGGTTAAACTAATTATTAGGAGTTCTTACTACTCCAAAGGATAAATGAGTCCACATCCAAAATATCCCGTGTTAGCATATCAGGCCTCCTGCCTTCACTGATCTCACATGTAAGTTCTGTGATTTTGTTCAGCCCTGGACTCAGGTATGTGGTGCTTTCTTCTGCTTTCCTCATCTGTCCTTCCTCCTATGTAATCTGCAGCACGTTCCCAGGCTCATGTTCTCAAGTACAACACAATACACAGGTAGTGAGGAAAAGAAGGCAGTCATATACTAGAGTAGTTGCTAAGTCCAGTTTTGTCCAAATCAACCAGATTTCCTCAATTTTCAGAGATCTGGTCCTGAAGCTAGCTTATTGGACTCAAAGCTAATTCAAAACAACCAACACTAAGAAATATCTATCTATGATGAGTAGAAATCTTGACTGAGGTTCCAGAAATAACCCAGACAAGTTTAAATGCCATAAAAGGAACAAATGATAGAATTGGGGATTTTATGAGAGAAGGTCACCTCTGTTTGGGAATCAGGAAAGCCTTTACAATTGGAAGTGAGAGTACAATTTGGAAATAGACTTTGAAAGGTACATTTTTAGTCATGGAGAGAGAAAAGATGGTGACTACTTTGCACAGAAACAAAAACCACCCGGCATAATCGGCCACGGAATTTAGTCCATTGTAGGGAATCATCTGGTTGAGCTGGAAACAGAGTTGATGAATTGTGGAGTATGAGGCCAGAGGGGTTGAGGGTTATATTGTGGGAAGATCTTAAAAGACGGCTTGAAGAATTTGATAGGTATTAGGGAAGCAATGCAAGGCTTTGATTGCAGGAATGACATAAACAGTTCCACTAAATTAACCTCGCAGTGGTGTGAGAGTGGGTTGGGGCAGAGAATCTGGGGACTGAGAAGGTTTGGGAATTTCACTAACTGGTGTCAGGGGTACACTCTCTGGTTCGGGTCTGTTTGTTTCTACTTCTGTGGCAAGTCAGACTCTGAGAGCAGTGAATAATTAAACTCAATTCCACTTCTCTACATTTGCAGTATCTATTAATTTTTCAAAAGCCAGCTCCCAACCCTCTCTCCATTTTTGGACCATCAGCAATGTGTCCTCTTCTCCCGTTGCACTTATTTTGTGGTATGCATTTTTTTCTTCTTCCTAGACAATGACCTCCTTGAGGACAAGGCCCACCTCTTCTCCAAAGTTGTGTTTGTTGTATTGACCAGCACAGTGTCTGGCATATAGTATACTCTAAATGATTCAAGGTATGAACCAAGTCAAGGGCAAAGCTGAACCCAGCATGTGGCAGATTGTAATTTGTCCATATCTTTAATAATTATCTAGGTGTGCCTTTCCTCTTTGGGTTCTTATACAGTAATTCCTCATCCATTTGGGGGATAGATTCTTAAATACCGTGGTTGGTAAAATCAAGGACCTACGAAGGGTTAGAAGATTGGGGTTATTTAGGGAAAAAATGCAAAAAATGGCATCAGATGTCTAAATTTTAAATCACAGTAAATAAAAGTTCCAGAAAGCATCTGCTTCCAGAGTGAAGCATATTTGTCATTGATTAAACCGTATGTACCAGTCACTCTTCTAAATTACTGTCTATAAATTACTTTGTATTTTTTTCAGGAAGCATTAACAGTGTACACGACTTATTTATGCAGAATGTTCCCCCTTTTAAGACATTTTTGAACAGCCTTTGTGATTTGAAACGATCTATTGCACTTGCCCTTTCTTATTTTATTTTCCCACCAGGATTAATCTCATTGGTATCATATTTTAGCTCAAGGTTAAGTCAGATGCCTTGATTGTGAATCCATTGTCTATCATTGTCTTCCTGGGAGGGACAGTCACTTTGCCAGTGCAGTCTGCAGTCAGGTTAGTGGAGATCTGCTGTCCAGGTCTGGGCTGCTAGGAAAGCAGACAAATCATGGCAAAGACCACTGTCAGCTCAGAGTGCCCCTGACGTGACAGCTTGTGTGGTGGCATGGGAGACATCGTCTCACAACATTAACTCCACATGCTGCTACAGCAAACGTGTTCGCTGCTGTTACTTAGAAGTTGTAGGACGAGTCTGCTTCCAGATGGCCTCTACTTCTTTTTTTATTTTTTAACCTGAGATAGGATTGACATGTAACTTTAGTTTCAGTTGTGAATGATAATGATTCAATACATGTATACATTACGAAGTGTTCACTGTAATAAACCTAGTTAGACTGTGTCACCATATGTAGCTACAGTCTTTTTCTCTAGTGATGAGAACTTTTATGATACCCTCTCTTAGCAACTTCCAAAGGTACAGTATTAGTAACTGTAGTCACCATGCTCTAAATCACCTTCCCCAGGACTGACTTATTTTATAACTGAAAGTTTTAACCCCCTACACACATTTTGCCCATGCCCAGATTGCCTCTGGTTTTTACTTTGTTCTCTCAGCATCTGAGTCTCCCTTTTGTAATGTGTCACCTGTGCCTCCTAACGTAGCTGAAGTTGTCCTCAGGTAATTGCTGCACACACGTGGTGTATATGGTAGGGCGAGAGGGGTTTGGTTTCTCCATCCTAGAGAGTAGGGACTGTCTTTCATATCTTTCTCCCTTTGTCTTGTGCAAGGTGGCCACCTAGGTTCTCAGTGATTACTTGGGAATTCAACCAGATCCCTTTTCCCTTCAGATCCTATTATAAACTCCCCATGTTCAGAGTTCGGTTTGATCTTTCATTTAGCCTACCACCGCAGTGCTGTGAGTAGATGCGCAGGAGAGTGTAGTGAAGGTTGTAATACCCCAGTAATCAGTCATTAAAATCAGATCAGGGCAGGTGAACAGGTCTCATTTCCCTGGACAGGTGAAGAAACTGCAGTCTATCCTAAAACCAATGATGCTTCGGCGGCTGAAAGATGATGTGGAAAAGAACCTTGCTCCTAAACAGGAGACGATCATTGAAGTAGAGCTGACCAATATCCAGAAAAAATACTACCGTGCTATCCTGGAGAAGAACTTTTCCTTCCTGACCAAGGGGGCAAATCAACACAATATGCCTAATCTGATCAACACCATGATGGAGCTGAGAAAGTGCTGTAACCATCCCTACCTGATCAATGGTGAGTCGGGGAAACAAGGAACAACTCAGCCTGGTGTGGGCCTCTGCCGAAAGCTGATAATAACCAACAGTCATATGTATTGAGTTCCATTAGATGCTAAGATGCTCACCTTTTTATGGAGTACGAAGCTGAGGCTCAGAGAGGTTGGTAGATCTGGGTAAGCCAACTAGTAGTGAATGCGTGGAGCTAAGTTCTGAACCTGCCTCTACCAACTCTGCCCTCAGAAGATGGTTGGCACTCATTAGCCCGCTGCCCTTGATTTTCTTGCAGTATGGCCCGCACTGTGCACTTTGGGACAGCGAAATTGCTTAGCTGAATAAATGACCATCATGCAATGAGATTAAAATTCTCCGCAGATGAATTAACAGTTAACTCTACTGAGTAGAAGACATGTTGGTAGCTTTTTTTTTTTTACGATAAAACTTTCTGATAAAATTTTATTTTATTTTATTTTATTTTTTTAAATATTTTTATTTATTTCTAGGAGAGAGANCGTCTTTGTGTCAGCTCTCTGTGGAGGTTCTTTACTCGCATGGGTCAGGGTCAGATTCGTATCTCAAGTTCTGTCTCTACCTGGTGTGATCTGCCAGGGGAATGTGTTCTCTGCAAAATGGCCCTGCTGCCGCTGCGGCCCCTCTGCTGCAGGCACAGACAGGTGTGTCCACACAGCACCGCCTCACTGGCCTGCTGGGCCAGGACCTAGCAGTTCATTTCCTTTTGTTTTAGGATCTGTAAAGCAGAGAGCAACTTTTACCCTAGTAGTGTGTTCAAGGAATAGTTTTGTTCCATTCCTTTTCAGGGGCAGAGGAGAAAATTCTGGAAGATTTCCGAAAAACCCACAGCCCTGATGCCCCTGACTTTCAGCTGCAGGCCATGATTCAAGCTGCAGGGAAGTTGGTGCTGATTGATAAACTGCTCCCTAAACTGATTGCAGGTGGTCACAAAGTCCTCATCTTCTCCCAGATGGTGCGCTGCCTCGATATCCTGGAAGATTATCTCATCCAGAGAAGGTGAGAGCTTGTGTCAGAGCTGTTCTTCAGATGCTGCAGGCAGTTCCCTTTTTTGATACCTTTTTGATTCATGCAAAAATTATGCTTTAGCAACAAAGGATTCAAACATGGAGAAAAGGAATCTCCTCTTAAAGATTGACTGAAATTCAGAGTTAAATCCTGTGACCCAGTATGCCCAGTTTTAACCGCCCAAAGTGAAAGTTGCAGCCTATGAGGTGGAGCCCTTGCTTTGCTTAAAAAAGAAGTTCTACACGTTTATTTATATTCTCTCTAGTTCTAAGAAGTGGAATTCAAAAGCTTTAGAGAAGGTTAAGAAAACAGTGTATTTCCTTTTTTATTTTTTGCTTAATATATGAGAGAGAGAGAGAACTATATATCCTGGAAATATATCCTGGAAAGCATCACTATATCAAGTTGCTAAAAGAGTATAAGCTGACAGCCCACAAAAAAAAGAATGTGGGGATACTTTATGTCCTTTCTCAGCAAACCTTCTAAAGTTTTATGATACACTAGCTATAGCATTCCGGTCTATTTTCTTGTTCATACTCCTATAATTTTTTAAACCCAAGTTCCATTACTCATGCAGGTGAACAGTTTATGGGGTTATGTTATATGGGTTGTTTGGATTCATGTGGGTTCTACTTTGGTCTTTCATACAGTGGACCTTCTGTTTCCAAGCACATCAATGATCTGAAGATGATATATTGATTTTTAAGAATTTATGCAACAAGAAAAGACTTAAGGTCATAGTAACTATTAGTTTACGCATTGCTGAGTTTAAAGGAGGTCTTTGTTTTCATATAGTAGTTATAGCAAATCTCAGTTGTCTTAAATATTCTGATCCTTGAAAATTCTGTTTGCTATTATAACATGTAATTTGTAGAAAGAGTATTAAAGGAAATGACACATTCAACTATGGGATACACTGACATTTAGTGTTACATAAATAATTCTCAAATCAAATTAGACAATAAAAAGAATTTCTCAGAGCCCTATAGTGAAGGTCTTTAGGTAGAGAATTCTTGAGACTTACATTATTTTTTTCTTTGAGGAATTTATAATGAGTAAATTGAAACTAGTTAAAGTAATTTCATATTTTGTAAATTCACTGTAGATTAGGGAACCCATTTCCAGAACACTTGCTTTTTAAAAAAAAAAATTCAATGTTTATTTTTGAGAGGGAGAGAGAGAGAGACAGAGCACAAGCAGGGGAGGAACACAGAAAGAGGGGGAGACAGAATCCGAAGCAGGTTCCAGGCTCTGAGCTGTCAGCACATGGGGCCCAAACCCAAGAACCGTGAGATCATGACCTGAGCCAAAGTCGGATGCTTAATCTGTTGAGCCACCCAGGAGCCCCAGAACACTTGCTTTTTATAAAAATATTATTTACTTTTCAAAATATATGCAACTAGTAGTTTGTAGTTTGATTTTTTTTTAGAGAATCCTCCCCAAATGAGTAACAGTATAACTAATAGACTTTTGCTAAATACAAATGTTTCTATTTGGCCCCCTTTTATGCTATTTTTCCTGATCGTTTATTGCTCATTTTGTTTTCAAGTCATTTAGGTATTACAATTTCTCTTGAACACATGGACTTCTATAACACCACCACTGGCTCAAAGCTCCCACTCATACTCAGGGAGTTATCCTTTTTACTTTGCACATCCAAACATTTAGTTTTGTTGTCAATTTTATATATTCTACCTTGGAACTCACCTTTTACTTAATATATCATGAATCTTTTTTTTTTAACTCATTTTCCCACAACATAATTTTGGTGATATTCTTCCTCATAGGTTATTCCCAGCTTTTGAGCATTTTCAGGAACTCTGTAGCTGTCCCTTTATGGTCATTGTGAATGTTTCCAGTTATTACCTTAGGCTAAATTCTGATTTTATAAGCATTTGATAGATATTTCCAAAACACCCTCTAGAAAGATATTTTTACTTTTATGCCTTTCAAGAGTGTATGAGAATGCTTTTTTCCCTTCCTTCTCTTATTAATACTGTTTTCGCTGCTTAATCTTAACTAATTCAATGAGTCAAAATTATCTCTTGTTTTAATTTGTATTTCTTCTTAATAATGAAAGTAAATATTTTCCAGTATATATTAGCTGTGTATATTTTTGTGTGCTTGAGTGCTTATTCGTGTTCTTTCTCCATTATCTGTTGCTCTTTGTTTTTTTATTTATAAGAACTATTTGTTTACTTAAGAATATAGCACAGGGGCACCTAGGTGGCTCAGTTGTTTAAGCCTCCGAATTCAGTTCAGGTCATGATCTTACAGTGTATGAGTTTGAGTCCTGTGTTGGACTCTGTGCTGACAGGTCAGAACCTGGAACCTGCTTCGGATTCTGTTTCTCCTCCTCTCTGTCTGCCCTCCTCTCTCATGCTCTCTCTCTCTCTCAAAAAATAAACATAAAAAAAAAAAAGAATATAGTACAAATACTTCCCCAGTGTTGTTTTTGACTTTTTGTTTATGGGTGTGAGTTTTTGTTTATTTTATTTTTAGAAGTTTTAAGTTTTGAAATAGTCAAAACTTGCAATCTTAAAGCAGGGTTCTTCTGGCCTTAATAGCATTGTTACTTTTCTCTTTTTAATTTAGCTTTTATTTCCAGCAAAGGTATATATGCACGTAATTTAAAGAACTGAATTATTGTTCTGTTAGACTTTTGAAAAAGTACCTTTCTTGAGAGAATCCTTCCCTCCTAGGCCTGGCTTTTCCAGCCCCAGAAACAGAGTATAAATGACTTTAAATTCTCGATGCTCTTTCTTTTGGTATTTATAGCCATACCTAAATACTGCTAGTGGTTATAATTTCTTGATGATGTGTAGTTTTAGGTGTTACCTGCTCCCACCATGGAAGATGAGCATTTATCTTCTCTCATTGCCCCTCGTAACCACCACATGACTTAACGCAAATGCTGAGTGACAGCTTAGCCCCATAGAATGCTATTTATATTTTTTTCTCGCGTAATTTTTATTTTTCATGGAGCTAAAAATTCTTTCTATTTTATTGCCTGTTTTTCGATTTCCTTATTGTAATTTCACCTCCGAAAGGGACTAAATCTCCTCTTGTTGCGTTCAAGCCTGTCAGCTTCATGGGCTCAGAGCTTCCTCTGGTGGGACCGCCCGTCCTGCCTACTCTGGCCAAGTGCTCTTCCCGCCTGGTACACGTCGCCACCTGGGCTCTCCCTTCCTTCATCACACTGACAAGTTCCTTCCCTTCCCTCTGGAATGAAACTTCCTTGGTGGATCCTGTGTACGGCTTCCGGGAGCTTCTGAGGAAGGGTGAATGATAAGTGCATGCGGAGACTGCCTGGAATGTTTGCAGTCTGCTCTCCTTCTTGAGTAGCAGTTTGGCTGGTTTTAGGATTCAAGGTTAGAAATCATTTCCCCACAGAATTTTAAGGGTTCAGCCCACTGTCTTCTAGCTTCCACGGTTGCTGCTTAGAAGTTCAAAGCCCTTGTGCTCCCTGGTCTGTGTATGTGACATGTTTTTCTATTCAGAAGCTTTGATTTATCCTCTTTGTCCCAGAGCTGTGGAATCGCACAGTGAGCTGTCCTTTGTATGGGATCCGTTGACGTGGATACCAAACAGGTCTTTCTCATCTGAAATCTGTGTTCCTTCAGTTCTGGCGAATTTGTATTTTATCTTCTGTTTTAAAAAAAATTGTTTTGTTTTTTGTATTTTGTCCATTTTGTGGCTGTTTTTTGCTGGAGGTTGGTGTGTTAGGAATTTCTGCCTCCGCACCAGAAGCAGAGCCTCTGTATTTCAGATCAGAAGCTTTCCTCCTTTGTCTGGTCTTAGCTGTCAGATGGTGGGCTGGTTAGAAGCTCTGGGTATGTGGGCCAGGCTTGTTGATTCTGGGTTTTACTCTCCATATGTGAACACTATCCGCCTAGCTGGATCATCTCATTGGGGAACCACCAGTGTCTGTATTTTGGGGATGTTTGTCTTCCCGTCTTCTGCCTAAAGGGTGGGAGCTTGATTTTAATGAGAGCCAATTGTGAGGAAGGGGTGGCAAGAAGTAGGGAGTTCTCATTCTCAGTCTCTCACTCTTCCCTTTTTTCAGTATAGTACCTCTAACTGTGCTTGATGTCTCCTGGGGGAGAGAGGGCTTTACCTTCTTCAAGGCTAGGGTGGGTGATCTGTAGGCTGATACTTTCACAAACATTCAGTCAGTTCCTCTGTTTTAGACTCTTTGCATCTCCATTTTCAAGGTTACCTTATGTCACCAATGCCTGATCCCTTCGGACATTTGGCAGTATTGAATTACTTCTCACCTGAGAATCTTTCCCTGGATTTCTTTGATTTGTTTTTCTTTTTCTTTTTCTTTTTCTTTTTCTTTTTCTTTTTCTTTTCTTTTCTTTCTTTCTTTTTTTTTTTTTTTTTTTTTTTTTTTTTTTTTTTTTTTTTTTTTTTTTTTTACATTTCAGTCTTTAGTCTTTCTGTAATTTTGGTAAATGGCATATAATGAGGGTCTGATTTATTTCCAAGTGTGTCTCATTTTTTTTATTCAATAGTTCCTGTTTTCCTCCATTCATATAAAACACCATTCATAAAATATACTAGGATACTATCTATGCTGGGTGTGTGTCTAACCTTTGTATTCTTTTGATCAGTATTTCTATTCCTTGGCACATGTATTATTGCAGATAAATTTCAGAATTATTCTTTTTTAATCTGTCTCTAACTGCAGGAAAAAATGTACATATGTGGATACACACATATGTATATTTGTGTTTATATATACATATATCCATTGGTTGGGATTTTGATCCGCTTTTACACATTTAGTAGGACATGATTGATGTCTTTGTAAAACTGAAGAATCTGTTCACTGCACGTATTCAGGTATCTCATATGCACTGTTGGTTCACTAAATATTTATGATGTGCCTGTCTTGTGTTAGAACCTCTGGAGGTGTTATGGACATAGTGAACAAACCACCATGGCGCCTAGAGTCAAGTTTCCAAGTTCTGCATATTTCTTACTCTCAGCCGAATCCTAAGTATTCTGTATGTGTATGGCTATTGTGAATGGGATTTTATTTTTTTAATTCTTTATGTTTTCCAGCTGGTTATTGCTGAGAGATGAGAAAGTTTTTCATTTCCCTTCAGGCCTTCTGAGGTCAGCATTTCCTGTTGTGCCAAAACGTGTCACTGCCCCTCCCCCCCAAGAAAAACAAAGCACACAGGTTTTCTAGACTGCCACCTGCTTCTTGTTGAAATTTGACAGTGACTGAGAATTATAGTTTGATGAGCCACATAAGCTGCTAGGGACTTTGTTCAAAATATAGTTGATGCAGAGGGTTAATTGCTGCACTGATGTTTTTTGTGGAAAATTTTTTGATGTCTGATTTCTTCATTCAAACTTACTAGCCCTCAAGATGTTCTTTGTTCTTGAGCCTCTTTGCCTCTCCAGCTGTCAGTTTGGTTTTGTTCCCGTTTAATTTCATGCCATATTCTCATGCAGGGGTGAGGGCATAGCCAAGGGATCTGGCTCAGGAGTGAGGGGAGTGGGGAACGGTTTAAAAGAACTCAAATAATGGGATGGATTTTTAGTTTTGTGTTCTTTGAGAGCACTTCCTCGAAACTGAACAAGTAATGGAGATGAGAATTCCAGCCATCCTGCACAGTTTCTAAAACTGTTGTTATATTATAGCTGACAAAACAGTATAATTTTATGGGAATTTTTTCCCTGGGTGACTGTTGAGCTATAGCATCACTATTTATTGATTTCTCCTCCTCTTTAAAGCTGTGCTAATTCCCTGCCCCCCTCGATCCATGGGCTTCTAGCCAATCTGATGGTTAGAGGTATCTTGTCAAAGAATGTGAATCCTTTGCTTGCAGCATTAATCGTTCACATGTGTGACAGGGGAGAGGCAGGGGTGACAACTGTCGTTTAACTGGATCTCAGCCTTCTCCTCTGGCTCTGAATCCTGTGCTGCTTCCATCATGTCACCCACATGCCCAAATTTCTGAATACTCAGTGCAGATTCTCAGTGCACTGGTTTATCAAAACCACATTGGTACCTATAGTGTCTTCTTCTAGCTTCCGCTAGAGTTATTACCTTCCTGAATTTACCAGTGTCTCTTATTTATCTTTAATTTTTTTGTTTAATTTTTTTTAAGTTTATTTATTTTTGAGAGAGAGACCATGTGAGTCGGGGAGGGGCAGAGAGAGAGGGAGAGAGAGAATTCTAAGCAGGCTCTGCCCCATCAGCAGAGCCCCATGTGGGGCTCAAACCCACGAAACCAAGAGACCATGCCTCAGCTGAAACTGAGTCAGATGCTTAACCGACTGAGATACCCAGGTGTCCCTTTAAAGTTTTTAAAAAATTCTTTTATTTATTTTTGCCTCTTACAAGTTTTTAGGGCAGTCTTTCCATCCCTCCTCATTGAAATGTAGGGTACAATATGAAGGCCATACAGCAAACTAGTTAAGAATATGGACTTTGAGTGAGGGGCGCCTGGGTGGCTCAGTCGGTTAAGCATCCAACTTCGGCTCGGGTCATGATCTCATGGTTTGTAAGTTCAAGCCCCACATCAGGCTCTGTGCTGACAACTCAGAGCCTGCTTTGGATTTTGTGTCTCATTCTCTGTCTGCCTCTCCCCTGCTCTATCTCTTTCTCTCTTAAAAAATAAATAACAAACATTAAAAAAATGTTTTAAAGACTGTGGACTTTGAGTCAAATGGATCTCATTTCAAGCCACTCACCTGTTTAGTGACTGAGGAAGTTAGTTTGCTTGTGTGGGGTTTTATTGTTTTTGTTTTGGAAGTTTCCTAGAGTCTAAAATGGGGATCATAAAAACACCCCATAGAATGATAGTGAGGTGTAAAAGTGATGGTGCATATCAAGTGTGTATCACAGTACCTGGGTGGCTGGCACGTAGCTTGACACTTAAGATCTTGGTGCTGATACTACCACTGTGGCTTCTCTCAGTGAAAATGACCATTATATCTAGCTGCCTTGTGGTTTTATAGAATTCAGGCATGCAGCCTTCACTTTTATCTTACGACACAGCTCTTCCTAGTCTGCCTTTAAAGAAGTCTCACCTCCTGTTTTATTTGCTTCTGTAGTCCCACTTATTATTCTTAAGTCTATGACATTAAAAAGGAAGAAAAAGGAAAAACCCACTCCTGTAATTCCAGGGGTTGCTGCACTGTGGCTTTGTGAAAAGAAGACCCTGTTTTCGGACTTGGTTCTTTGCTTTATATGTGTCCTGAGTTGGTCAGGTTTCTCTACATATTATTTCCTTGGATGGTTTCTTTACATGGATTTTCCTTTTCCTCAAGGAAGTCGAGATTATATAGCAAAACTCCATTTTCTAGAACTATCTACACAGAGACCCTGAAGTGTCTGTCTATCCTTACTCTCTTACCACTTATTTATCTGAGATTTTAGAGATCCGATTTCCCAAATTTGGGGCTACTGCTAAGGTTTCTTTCAGGATTCGTGTTCTTGGCTGTTGTTGGGTCTAAGGTGACTTGGTCTTTCCCTTATGAGGTTTTATAAACTATTTCCTGCTCAGGGTAAATCAGAAAAGAGTAAGTGCTCAGCAGCTGTCCATTGCTGCTGTATTTTAATTCTGTATTAATCACATGATTCCATCATAAAGATCCCTTCTGTGTGTGATAATTGGATGGACAGATAGTAATGCGCTCCCATAGCAGTTTCATTTTTATTCTCCTTCCTTTTACCCTCTCCCCCTCCGTGCTTTTCGCCCTTGTTTCCACACAGGTATGTGCCTTCTTAATGATAGTTAGCTTTTTATTTTCCTCTAAAAAGTCCTCAGTGTTCGTCCCCCAACCCCCAGCACAGCTCAGAAACCTTCCCTGGAGTTTATCTGTGTGGCTGTGTACTGCCTGGGAGAACTGAGAGACTGGAAATGACCAGCCCAGACGCACAAGGACTGCCTGTCAGTACAGTCTGCTTCCCATTTTCACCTTACCCTGAAACAGCTCCACACTGATTTGAACTCTGATTCAATGCTCTTAAGAGCACTACTTAAAGTAGATGTTTGAGGCTTTTATTTGCTTTTCCTGGTTTTAGGATTAGATTCCGTGCAAGTAAAAACTGGGAAATACTGGAGAGTAAGTTGCTCATGCTGTGGGGATTGATATTTTATGTTTACAATTCTTCTAGTCCCTTAGTTTGTGGCTGATACTTTTGGTTTGGTTTGGTTTTTGTTTTCGTGTTTTGGTGGGGGGTACATTTTGCAGTGCAGTTTTAGGTGTCTGCCCTGCTACATCTGTGGGCCGGGGGTGGGGTGGGACTTCTTGTGGACTGCTCTAGTTTGGTCCCAATGTAGAAGCGAGGGATTTAAGGCCATGGGTCAACAGCTTCCTGCGTTGTTTGCTGCTCTCCGTTGAAGTCATGATTAACACCTGGGCTTTCGTTCGTTTGGGTCCCCTCAGATACACCTATGAGCGAATTGATGGGCGAGTACGGGGAAACCTGCGCCAGGCAGCCATCGACCGGTTCTGTAAGCCAGACTCAGACCGCTTTGTCTTTCTTCTGTGCACCAGAGCGGGAGGCCTGGGGATCAATCTCACGGCTGCTGATACCTGCATCATATTTGATTCAGACTGGAACCCACAAAATGACTTGCAGGTAACCATTAGGCTGATTGCTGTTTGCCTTAGCTGCCCCTGCATCTAAGAACATCACGGTAGGGCCTGGCCTGCTAGAGAGTGTCTGCCATGCTCCACGCTAGGGTATCAGGTGGACGGCAGGCTTTTAGGGCCTCGGGCAGGGGGTGAAACTGAATGAAAAGTAAATGTCACCCTTTCCCACTAATCAGAGAGTGGTTCTTTCTTTTTGCTTTAAGCCAAATAGTTTTTCACAGCGGTAGCCTCCAGATAAAGAATAGAACTATTTATTATCAGATGAAAAGAGAAATATTAAGCTTGACTAATCCTCTGATTTTTGACATGTAGATTGATTCAGGCATTTTCATTGGTTGGTTTGTTAGACGGTCTTATGTCCTAGATGGTAAAGGAGACACCTAACCCGGAGTTCCATTGTGTGGCCAGGGGTGACAGACACCCTCCCTAGGTCACTTGCTGTCTACAATTGTATGTTAGATATTCTGTGTGCCCAGTTGAGTGAATTCGCAGACATGTTTTTTAGTTTTAACCAGACTAGATAATTGGTGGCTTTAAAAGATTCTTATAAAGACTGGAGTTAATACTGTTTTTTAGAAAAGCATAAACAAACAGGAAAAAGCCAGAACTAACGGTTCTCTGGATCAGAGTTCTTGATCCACCCTGATTCAAAGTAGATACAGTAGCATTCTGGCCAGATTGGTCAGTATGTCCGCTAAAAAGATTCTAACTTTTCAAGAATACCATTTCTAGATTTGCCTCCATTTTCATTAATGATGAACTCCACCCTAAGTATATATTGAATGCTGGGCAAATGCTGGGATATTTGCCAATGCCAATATGGGGAGTGGGGAGGGTGGTGTGTGGCTCAGAACCTTTTTCATGGTCCAGGTGATTGACAAAAGAAGGTTGCAGGCCGTTGTGCCACAAAACGGGAGGTGCGTTAGGGGACGCTGCAAGGGGGCGCACGCGGGGAAAGCAGCTCAGCTGGGGGGCATTTTGGTTGCTTCCAGACCCACCACTTCACAGTCATTTGGCTTTGCCTTTCTCATTTAATAAGTTTCCAAATAAAACTTGGTTTGAAGAAAGCAGTCTACTAGATGGCACTTTAAATTATTAAATTGGTAACAATTGGCTAAAGCCCAGGAGCCGAAACTCATTTGTAAACCAAATTGTGTGGCACTATTTCAGCACCCAACTTCAAAGAAAATCAGTGGACATGACTAGTTCCCCATCAGGGCTTTCTACTGGTGAAGGGATATTTGGGTCAAAGGTGAATGGCTAGAAATAATGAATAACTAATTTTTAAAGGAATACTATACTCAATGCTAAATAAAAATAAGCAAAAATTAGAATTTGATTCGATAACTAGCAAGAACTTAATTTTAGGTAGTGATATAGGTGAGGCAGAACTGTTGCCCATTGGCTAGCCAGTCTTAAGTAGTTTTATTGGAATACAGCCACACCCATCTGTATACTTATTATCTCTGCTGTCACGTTACAGTGACAGACTATTAGAGCCTATAGCCCATAATATCTAAAATATTCACAATTATGGAAGTTTGCTGACCCTGATACATATGATCTCTGAAGTCCAGTTCTGTGCCCCTTTGCGATGCTCATCTGCCTATGAGGCTTGGTATCTGGCCAGTTTGAGGCCCTGATAGCTGGGCATGCCTGGAGGAATGTCCAGGACGGAAATTAGAAACATAGGGCTGGCATTGGAGGAAGGTCATGGTCAAGGCAGAGATTTGGGATCTAGGTGGAATCCTAGACCTTAACCAATTGCAGATAGGCGCCAAGCCTGGTAGAGAAGGTGAAATCCTCTGAGATGACTGATTTGTATGTGTAGTGGCCAAAGGGGAGTACATGGGGCTGTCCAGAATTAGGGTCTGGGGAAAAGGGAGAAGCTTTGGAAAAGCTGTTTTTAATGTCTACTGCTGGGGAACTGGCAAGAAAGAGATGAGCAAAGGAGTAGCAGTGAAGTCACGGAAATTGGACTGCGTGAGATTTTGAGTATGTGGAGTCAGTTTCTGAACTTCCTCTAATGATCCGCCTCAGTAAAGGAAGGTGGTAAAGACTACCAGCACTGTGGGCCATCCAGGGAGGGGACAGGAGCCAGGAATGTAGCAGAAGGGAAATTGAGTGAGGGCATCAGTGACAGTGGCAGCCACGGGTTGGAATTCCTCAACCCGTGGTCTCCAGATTGGCCACCACACCTTCTACATATATTGCTCTCCGCTCTGTTGTCATTGTTATTTTCACATAAAAGTTTTGTAACTTAGAGGGACTGGTCCTTTATTTATGAAATGTCAGTCGGATGGAGTAGAAATGAAAGGATCAGGAAGAGTAATGTTAGGGTAGGGAAGTGGGATTGGGGGGCTGTGAAGAAGATGAGACAGAAAGGGAGGTCTAGTTCTGAGTCACCCACAGAGATGGAGGTGGTGTGCTTGCTTGGTGCAGGAAGGAGCACGGGGCCTGGAGGCTGCCCACAGAGCAGTGAACACTCACCTTACACACTCTCCCTGCCATGTGCCCTTGTAGCACGGGCCGTACGTATGATGTCAGGGAGAGAGTCTGGATATTGGGACCCTGAGACCATCTCAGGACTACAGGTGAATGCAGCTGTGAACATCAGTGAATTGTGTTCCTAAGCCTAACGGTAGAAAAGTTAACCAGACTGCTCCCCAGTACTGTCCTTGCTAGTTATGTCATGTTGACTTACACACAACCATTCACACATGTGTATGTAATCTAATATTTTTCGTTAAATGCCTGAAAGCTTCCAGTCATCTGTAGTTCTTTACGGTTATTGAAAAACCACAATTCCTGCTCTTATAGATGATGATTGTATTTCTTTTGGAAGATGGCCTTGGCATAGAACATTTATCTATGTGTAGATTGAGATGTGTTCTGCCTGATATAAATGTCAGGGCCACAGATGAGAGAATCTCATTATGAATAGGATCTCACACTCTACCCTAATGGGATTTCAGCATAGCTCCAGAGGTCCAAGTTCAGATGATAGAAAGCGTGAGTGTTCACTCTGGTCTCAAACAGGAAAGATCTGGTGCAATCCATGGTTATCCCCAGGCAGGCCAGCATGGGGAAGCAGTGCCCAGTGCGGGAACACCGTTTCTTGACTGATCCAAGGCAGACCCTCTCAGCGCTGGAAGTGAAGCCAACCTGAGGAGGGAAGGCTGGGCTCAGCCAAGTAGGCCTGAGTCCCTGAGAAGGATCTGCAGACAACCAGCTTCCATGGCTAGAGAACGTAGCTCCTTTCTCTGAGGAGTCAGCTAAAAGTCAGAGAGCAGTGTTACCTTTTCTGGTGCGGCTTCTTTATTATCAACCTTCATTCATTCAGCCTTCTCTTTTGACCATGTTCCTGGGGGTTTCTGTGCTGTGGAGATGGAATTAGGCTTAGGAATTGCTAGAGATGTGGTTTTTTTGTTTTTTTTGTTTTTTTTAATCTAGCTCTTCATAAAACAAATGACACCAAGTGTCACATGCTATTTCCTTTGGTCTTGTTAGAGCCTGGGGAGCCCAGTAAGTTCTGTCTCCCATGCCTAGAGCTGAACCAATGAGGAAATAGACACAGTAATAATGGAGGATCAAAAGATGAGCTTAATAGACTGTGAAGGTGGATTAGATGATACAGCTTTACCTGTAGCCAGAATGAGGCTCCCTCAGACTCCTTTGCTCGCACACCCTCACCCACAGAGAACCGCAGGCAGTCATCTGGGTAGCTCAGTCAGTTGAGCATCCAACTCTTGATTTCGGCACAGGTCATGATCCCATGGTCATGAGATCGAGCCCCACATCAGGCTCCATGCTGAGCATGGATTCTCTGACTCCCTGCCTCTGCCCCTCTCCCCTGCTCTCACTCTCTCTCAGGCTTTCTACAATTAAAAAAAAAAATGGCAGTGGTTGGCACCCTGATTTAGAGAGTGATCTAGGAGGGCTTCTTTAAGAGGGTGACATACGAGCAGAGACCTGACTGCAAGGCAGGATCTCAAATGTGAGACCAGAAGAATGTTCCAGACCAAGGGAACAAAAAAAGGTGGGAATGAGCATAGAGCATAGGTGGCAACCCTGAGGCAAATGGAATGGGCACTGACTACAGCATTGGCCCCAAATAAAATGAGTCAGGTTTTTTGAATAGGCTCCTGGCTTCCTTACAGTGGCTCCTCCTCACTCCCCACCTCTTTTTTGGCTGCCCCAAAGCACCCTTTTGTTTTGCCACCAACTCCTCTCTCCTTTCAGGACTCAGCCAGCTCTTGATTGACTTATTGACACATTTATTGAGCCCTACACAGCAGGCCAGGCCCTGGGGAGACTACAGTGCCCAGGACTTGGGTTTGGGTGATAAATTGAGTCACAGTGTATAAATGGAGTGGGCAGGTATCTGTGCTATTCCTCAAAAATGTTTACATTTTAAGAGGGGAATGATGCCTTTCCTCAAGGAATAAATCTGAATCTGGAAACTTCCAATTCCAAAGCAGTCCTGAAAAGGAGATAGTTAGGGGAGGGCCTTGTCTGATGCATTCTGATTCCTACTGCAAGGAGAACCTCTGAGTCCTCTTCTGCACAAGTGGTTGGTATGTACTGTGAGAGTGCCAGAAGAAATGTTAACATTGCTGGGCCTGAAATAAAACACTTGGGCAGAGAAGGTGGGCTGGGAAGCTATACCACCGTGCTAGACGTGGTTAGGTTCAGGTGGGACTGTAGGCAATTGTGTTTAACTTCTCTGAGATGTGGGTTTTCATTGAGGACCAAGTAGCATTTTAAAGTATTAAAGAAAATGTACTTTTAAAATGTAGCTAATGATTTGAAAAAGTAGATAGGGTCAAGAGAGGAGTCAAAATTGGGCTTGGATTTTTGTACCAACTATTTAATTTTTGTGTGGTTGTAAAAAATGTAGTACAAGGTTTTGCCAAGTTCTGGACTTGAAACTGACAATAGTAAGTCAAGGGCTGGTATCAATTTGAAATCTGTCACTGTTTATTCAACTAAGCGGCCCCCTTGCCATCAGAGTCCCTGGGATCTGTGCCTGGTTTGTTTGTTTTTCATTTTCTGAACGTCACTACTTGTTTTTTGTAGGCCTGTCTTTGTTCAACTCAGATGTATTCAACAGTAAAGAACAAACTCTGAGCCTGCACGTCATGCCTTGGGAGAGCGTGAGAGCTCTGTGATTTCCTGTGGGGGTGGGTAGCACCACTGCCCCCTGCGCCTTGTGGTCTGCTCTAAAAGTTCTGTATGTACTTAGCTTTCCTGAGGATCTTGTTTGGATTTTGTCTTGGCTGCTGCCCTGTTGCAAGCGTTTCTCCCTTCACCACATTGTTTTGTGTGTGAGTTCTGATCAGGGAAATAAGTTAAGTGGGCCTTTCAGTGAGATTTTAGCTGTAAAATGATGAGTGTCTTAAATGTGACAGGACTCAAACTTACTATCTTCCAGGTAAGCCATTTTGGGAGAGCACATGTTATCTCCTGGTGTCATTTAGCTGCTTGTGACCGTGATACTCACCCCTCTCGCCCCAAAACAAGTTGGTTTTTCTCGGTTAGTGAAAAGTCTGGAGATGGGCAGTCCAGGGTGTGGTGTCTTTCCAGTGTCATCCGAGTCCCAGATCCCTTCTGTTTTTCTGTACTACCATCCTCAGGGAGTGTGAGTTACAACCTCTTTGTTCCAAGATGGATACTTCAGACCGGACAGGAAGGTGTGGTGCTTCTCTCAGGAGAGCAGGATTTTTCTAGATGTCCCCAATAGACTTCTGCTATGCCTCATTGTCCAGGCCGTATTACTTCATCCTCCCCGGGAGCCTGGAGATGGTTTCAGGTGAACACATTGCTTCCCTCTACAAGCATCAGGGTTCTGGGGGAAGGAAGGGGAATGTGGATACCAAGAAGGTAAATTAGTGGCATATGCACTGATTCTGTATCGGACTTTTGCTCAGAACATTTCTTAAACTCCTTCTTGTAATTTGCCTACAAGTGTCAGATGAGCCAGAGAAGGAAAATCAGTGTCACTACTTGTGGCTACATATTATTAGTGCTTTATAGGTTCCATAAACCATATTAGTTACCTTGATCACTTCCTTTGTTTACCAGTTATCCATCAAATCTTCTTCTAATAGATTTACTGCCACTAAAGATATTGAAAGATGTGGCAACTAATTATAATAGCCAAAGACTCAACAACTTAGTTGTCCAGCAATAGAAGACTGACTGACTAAATCATAGTGGATTCAACTTTGATGAAAGAATGAGGATTATCTCCATATACTGCTAAGGGTCATCTCTTGAGTATATATTGCATGAAAAAAAAATGAGACAATGTGGAAAAAGTATGTATGCTATGCTAGCTATTATCTAAAAAAGCTGTGTGTGTGTCTGTCTTTTCCTTCCCTAGCCCCCCCAGCTGAAAGATAAAACAAAGAACTTTATCTTTAAATGCTTATCTGTAGGGGGAGTAAGGGGACAGGAGAAGATGGAAGTGACAGGGAAAGAAGCTACTTTTTCCAAACATGCCTTTTTGTATATGTGCCTTTGGAACCACCTTAAAGTATCTTATAATAAAACAAAACTAATTTTTAAAAACGTTTTATTCTGAAATCATTTTAAACTTAAAAAAAGTTGCAGGATAGAACAGGTTTCTAGGACCCTTCACCCAGCTTCCCTTAGTGTTAACATTTTATGCAGTCATACTCTAAATATAGAAACTAGGGCATTAATACTGACACAGAAATCTATAGACCTTATTCATGTTCCAGGATCTAATGTACATTCTCACATTTCCTTGTTCCTGACTCCTTAGCTTCCTTCAGTCTGTGGCAACACCTATCTTTTCCTTTTCTTTCATGACCTTCACAATTTTGAAGGGTCCTGACAAGTTGTCTCTCAGTTTGTGTCCACCTGATGTTTTCTCATGATCAGATTTAAGGTTATGCATTTTTGGCAAGAATATCATAGAAGTGATGTTACATCCTCCTCAGTGCATCATTTCAGGGGGTACGTGATGTTAATACATCTTACTGCTTGCGATGATAACCTTGATTACTTGGTTGAGGTGGTAACTGCCAGGTTTCTTCACTGTAAAATAACTGTTTTTACCTGTAAACTTAATTAGCATCTTGGGAAGAGATATTTTGAGACTGTAAATATCCTGATTGTCACCATTACTTTCACCTATTAATTTTAGCATCCATCAGTGGTTCTTGCCTTAAGTAATTACTATGGAGTTTGGCTAATGGCAATTTTCTATTTCAGTCATTTCTTATACACTTATTAATTGGAATTCTGTAAAGAACAGCTGTCCTTTCTCCCCATTTATTTATTTATATCTTTATGAATTCATTTTGTTTTATGGGTTATAGTCTATTAATCTTATTATTTATCTTATTGTTCAGACTTGGTCATTAGGAGGTCCTTCAGGTTGGCTCCTGTGTCCTTTTGATGCGCATCTATTGGGTTTTGAGCACTTCCTTCCGTTCTGGCACTAAACGATGTTCAGGTTCATGTTGTATTTTTCTGCCACAGCCACAGAATTGACAGTTTCTCCAAGGATCCTTGGTTCCTTTTATTCAAGAATGGCATTTAGCACCCAAGATCTGGCTACCAGGAGTGCCCATTGCTGCTAGAGTGTTAGCGCTTCTAGATTCTCTGAGCAGACAAAGCTAGGAAATACATGTATGTATACTGACGGAAGCACTCACACTATACGTTTGTTCTTGCCCATCTCTGTCCACCCATCATGAGTTGCTGCTGATTCACTCCATCCTTGTCCACTCCCTCACTCATAAATCCTGTCTCTGGCCATGAGAAGTTTCAGTCTCATGGTAACACAGTATATTTATTTACTCATTGGTTCAGTCCCAGTCTGTATGTAAAGTAGTTGCAGAATTACTAATCATATTCTGTGAAACATAAATAAATTTACCAATATATACTACTGGACTGTGGTGGAGAGTTTTGTCATTAGTCATACAGTATATAATCAAAATACCATTTTCCAAAGTTACTTGGTTTGTTTTTCTTCCTTCCCACCCCCTTCATTATGGTTAAATTAATGTAGGGGGAAAAAAATCAGTCCCTAAAATTTAGAAGCAAAATGAAACAACTGAATCTAGCTGTATATCAGATGGACAGCATAACCCCAAGAGAGACGTTATTTTGAATGTTTGTATTTAATATTTTTGACATTTTCTCTTTGATATAATTTCTGTTTATAATTCCAATATACCCTTTATCCAGATTAACCAACCCTTTACATTTTCCCCATTTACTTTATCACTTTGCCTTCTAGTCCCTCTACCTCTCTGAGTGTGTACATGGACTTAAACACATATGCACATATGCCATTTTTTGTCTGAACCATTTGAGTGAGTTGCCCCACTCACTCATGTATGTATTTCCTACATGCAGGGATATCCTCTTCTATAACCACAGCTTAGTTCTCAGGATTGGGAAATTAAAAAACTGTCTTCCATCTAGTCCATATTCAAATTTATTACTTATTTCAGCGTCCTTTATAACCACTGTTCCCCCTACTCTAGATCTATCCAGTCCAGGAGCACCTATCACCCTGTTGCCCTTATCTCTTTAGTATCTGTGAATCTGGAAGAGTTCCCTCTTCTGGGAATACGGAACAAAATGACCTTCTTATTTTTAAGGAGTACAGGCCAGTTGCTTCCACAGATTATCCCTCAGTTTGTGTTTGTATTTCCTCAGGATAGGATTCAGGCTTACTAGTAACACCAAAGTGATATGTCCTTCTCAATATATCACATCAGGAGGAACGTGATGTCTGTTTGTCTGATAGTATGTACTTGGATATCGTAGTTAAGTGGTGTCTACCAGACGTCTCCACTAAAAAGTGGCTATTTTTTCGTTTGAAATTAATAAGTAATTTGGGAGAGATACTTTGAGACTATATATAAATTTCCTGTTACTCATCAAAGTTTAACCCACTGGTTTTAGTATCCATTGATTATTTTTGTCTGTATCAGCACTGTGATGGTTACAAAGTGGTGATTTTTTAAACTTTGTTACTCTATGTCTGTTAGTTATTCTACCATACTAAAGAGTTTTCCTTTTTCTCTCATTTATTTATGTCGTTATGGACTCATGGATTCTTTTTTTTTTTTTTTTTAATTCAGTGGGTTATATTCCACTGCTATATTTATTTTAATATGGAAACCGTCCCAGACTTAGCCAGTGGTAAACCTCTTCAAATTGGAAGTATTATTTCAGGGGCGCCTGGGTGGCTTAGTCGGTTAAGCGTCCGACTTTCGCTTGGGTCATGATCTCGCGGTTCGTGGGTTCGAGCCCCGCGTTGGGCTCTGTGCTGACTGTCAGCTCAGAGCCTGGAGCCTGTTTCAGAGTCTGTGACTCCCTCTCTCTCTGACCCTCCCCTGCTCACGCTGTCTCTCTCTCTCTCTCTCTCTCTCTCTCTCCTAGAAATATATTTAAAAAAAAATTTTAAAAAAAGGAAGTATTATTTCGGTATGTCTCCATCATTCTTTGAGTACTTCCTTGTTTTCTGGCACAGTAATATGTTTGGGATTCATCCTGTACTTTTTCTGCCCTCAGCCCTGGAATTAACTATTTCTCTAACATGCCTTGGTTTGTCTTAATGGAGAATATATTTAGAAACCAAGATCTGGGAGTTACGGTCTTTGCTACCATGATGCCATTGCTTCTGGACCCATTCAGTGGACATAGCTAGAGTACACACACAGAGAATATAAATGCACAGTACGTAACATGCATTCATGTGTACATGTATATATACACGTGTGTAATAACGTGTAAATACACACATGTCCATATCTGTTTCCCTAGAAACACCAACACATGGCCATTCTACTTTTTTTCTTTCCATATTTGTAACTTCATTCTTCAACAATGAAAGCCCACCTCCTGTTATTCTCAGTATATTTGCCCATTTCCTCAAATCTGTATTACACAGAAAGTAGTTTCAGAATTGCTAACCCTCCACTGGGGAAGAAAAAGAAACCTACCTGCTGGTTGTACTTAAAACACTATAATTGGAGTGTACATACTTAGTGGGATATAACCCTGAGAGGAGGAAAACAAAGATCTTGCATTGCTTTCAGTAATTGTGTTTTGGGGAGATCATAATGGTACAGTATTTCTGACTCTTATATACATTGTGGGATAAATCAAATGAGTAATGATATTGGTGTGGTTGAGAATTGAGCTTTCTGACATGGTGAAAAAAGAGACACAGATGTGTGGTTAAAGTCCCATAGTTGTAAATTTGAATTAAATTGATCTCATGACATATTTTGTGTCATATATGCACATGATTGTATACACCATACACACCCAGACACTTCCATTTTTCTTCACTGAATAGGTCTAGAAACAGTGACCTACCTAATGGCAGTGAGCCCCCCTTACAGCATCCAAGCTCTTTCCCACTGAAAAAAACAAGGACTTCTGGGGAAAAAAGTGGCTGAATCCAGGTCCAGGGAAAAAATAAATAGTAGGAATGTGGAACATGTCATAACAGAAAGCAAACATTATAAATACGGACATTGTCTGCATCTATTTCTATTTATGTATGTACATATATATGTGTGTATATATGTACTGCTCTAACCATACACACTGCTCTAACCATGTGCTCATAGTGACATCTCCAAATCCATTTTAACACCAGAGTTTATTCTTTCTCCTTTCTGTATTTGACTGGATCACATCAAAAGAATTCAGAAGCCATCTTGAAATTTCCAACAAGAAGTGCAGTAAAACATAGCACGTATATTTAAATGCATAACTTTATTGTGTTCCAGAAAAAAGTAAAAATAAAAATCTTCATTGGTCACATTTAGAGGGTATTATTTTAGAAAGAGATTAAATAAAGAGAAAGAATCAAGCATTTAGCTTGTCTTTCCTACAGGAACTGAACATCAAGGTAACCAAAAAATTGATGAGGGGATTGTAACCTCTAATGAAATAGTGGATCTAGGCAATGATTATCACTCAAAAGAAAGACAGTCAAACATCATGTGCCTCTTGATGGAAATGCAAACACCATTAAGAAATACACTTGCCAAAAATCAAATTTTACCCTGATCACATCTCAAGATATAGCTCCCAGTTTAGAGGAGATGCAGAGACCAGAGGAACTTGTTTAATGGCATAGCCAGAATGCAGGTGGCAACATGTGGGCCCTGAGAAGCTAGAGTTCAGACACCTGGTCTCTCCAATAAAAAAGGCTACCTTTGAAAAAAGGAGAGGTCAAAGGCAAGGGATATCTACAGAATGAAAGAGACTCGAGCCCTCTCAGCACAGTACAACATATGGGCCCTCTTTGCATCCTGATCCAAATAAGCTCATTTATACACATGAGATAAGCAGGGAAATTGGGATGCTGATGAGATGGTTAGTACCAATGTTCATGTTTTCAGGTGTGGCAACAACATTATTTTACAAGAGTCCTTATCTTCAGAATTATATATTGTGGGGCGCCTGGGTGGCTCGGTCAGTTAAGCGTCCAGTTCTTGATTTCGGCACAGGTCATGATCTCACAGTTTGTGAGCTCAAGCCCCCTGTCGGGCTCTGCACTGACAGTATGGAGCCCGCTTGGGATTTTCTCTCTCCCTCTCTCTCTGTCCCTCCCCTGCTCACTCTCTATCCATCTCTCAAAATAAATAAACTTAAAAAAAATCAGCACTGATAAAAGAATTACATATTGAAATACATACGTGTGGGGGCTCAGTCAATTAAGCGTCCGACTTTGGCTCAGGTCATGATTTCACAGTTCATGGGTTTAAGCCCCGTGTCGGGCTCTGTGCTGACAGCTCAGAGCCTGGAGCCTGCTTTGGATTCTATGTCTCCCTCTTTCTCCACACCTCCCCTGCTCACATTCTGTCTCTCTCTGTCTCTCAAAAGTAAATAAATGTAAAAAAACATTTTTTTTGAGATACATAAGTATGAAACCATAGGATGCCTAGGATTTGCTTCATAATAGTCTTGGATAGTAGGAGCATAGCAGAGATTTTTTAAAAAGGATCATCCATAGGAGGTCATTTTGCTTTTCTCTACTTTGGTCTTTGTGTGAAAATTTCTTTCTAGTAAGATGAAAAATTAAAAACTGGTGTTGCCAGCACTGAGGCATTTGCCGGGAGAGCAGGACAGCATCCTGGGAATAAGTAGCTACACTCAGGCTGCAGGCTGGGGAGCGTAGGGAGCCACGCCCTTCTCATCGCTTTACCCCAGCACATGGTAGTCACTCAACAAATAATACGTGAAGAAATGAGTGAGTCTGGAGGGGCAGCCAACATCTGGGTGAATTTTCTTCCAGAGTTGGTCCCCTGACTCATAACTGTGAGAGCCGGCCACTCATGCCACATGGTATTTAAGCATTTCCCTGTTCCTTGGGCTGATGCCATTATATCTGGTGACAGGATGTGTATGACCTTCCTCCCTTACCAGGCTCAGGCCCGATGTCACCGGATAGGCCAGAGCAAAGCCGTGAAGGTGTATCGTCTCATTACTCGGAACTCGTACGAGCGGGAAATGTTTGACAAAGCCAGCCTAAAGCTGGGCCTGGACAAGGCTGTTCTTCAGGACATAAACCGAAAGGGCAGCACCAATGGGGTGAGTATGACGGGACCTGCTCAGAACCCCCCAGGACACTCGCCACACAGCCCAGGCCCCTCTGGGGTCTCCCTTCCTACCGCTGCTTTAAGGTTCACTTTCACTAAATTGAACCCGGTTGCACATCTTTATTGAGTCATTCCCCACAGCAGAGGATAATTCAGGGTCAGGTCTCTGCTTTTACAGATGGATAAAGGAAATCTGTAGGCGCAGTGGTGTGGTAGGATTGCCCAGCACACGTTTTGGTAAGCAGAATTTTTAACAGTGCCCATTAGAAGTCCGTAGATCTTAACACTTAACACTCTGAATTTCTACTGTCACCATGCCTTATCTCATACTCCAGACTTTGAGCTTCCTGAGGGTATAATGAAACCTATTTTATCTGTATCACCCATGGTCCCTAACAGTACTTGGCATATTAAAGATATTCAATGCATGATGGTCAGTGAAAAAAAAATGAATAAGTTAGCAGCGTGCAATGTGGCAGTTAATAAAATCTTTTTCCCCCTCCATGGGGATAAAACATTGCAGCTAAGATTCTTAAATTGTATTAAATTATAAGCCAACAAAGCAGAGTATCTCCTTAATCTCTGGACTCAGGGCATCAAAGGTTGAGAATTAAAACCTTCCAGTGAGTTGTCTTCAGTCCAGATGTTCCATATCCTCTTAGCTATGCGTGTGTTTCTAAGTATAATACTTCAAGTTACCAGTGCTGGGAGCCATGGAATTCCCTCTTGTGATTGATAGAGAGAGAACCAGATTCTTAATTAGAACCAGGAAAGGGTGTTTTGAACTCCCATTTCCTGTTTTCAACAAGCAATTGAGAAGATCACACTTGGCACAAGACCCTTTCTTTAGTTGAGAAATGACATCATTTCCAATACTCATGTATTTATTTAATAATGAATAAATCATCATTCTTTAGCTTGTTTAGTACATCTGGAGGTTTTTAAAGATACAGACTTAAACTAAAACATTAAACATATCCTCTTAGTGGTGCATAGTTTCAATGGCTTGTGACATTTGATAATAACCAATGTCCTGAGGAATGTTAGGGCCATTGGGTCATGTGCTGACTTTGATTCCAGAGCTCCCTATAGAGGATTATCTGCCTGCTCTCCCCATAGTTTTCTTAGGTATTTTTATCTGGGCTTTAATTATCTAAAACCTGTGGCCCATACCTTTGTTATTCTGACATGTGCAGCTAGTGGAGGAAGTGTATACGGATCTTGAAGGCCAGATTTGAGGCTGTTTTTCTCCTGTGCATTTTCCACTTTGTGAGTAGCCTTTGGTGACCTGTCCAGGTACAACAGCTCTCCAAAATGGAAGTAGAGGACTTGCTCCGGAAAGGAGCTTATGGAGCCCTAATGGATGAGGAAGATGAAGGCTCCAAGTTCTGTGAAGAAGACATAGACCAGATTCTGCAGAGGAGAACCCACACCATCACCATCCAGTCTGAAGGGAAAGGATCTACTTTTGCCAAGGTATGGCACCTTTTGCCAGAGTCCGGGTTGCAGTGGGAGCAAAAAGAAAACTTTATTCTTTGACCTTTATCAGCCAGGCTTTGTTTTCTCAATATGCAAACTGTTGAGATTAATTGTCTTCCCGTGGGTTGTGTATGAGACGGAAAATACAGACTGTGTAGAGGGATTCTGAGTAATGAGTCAGAAGCTATAGAAAGAAAACCCCACTCCTGACCAGTGGGAGCTGATCTCCAGTTGACAGGACAGACACTTCAGTTTACAGCTTGCGCTATTCACTATTTGCAGAAACTGCTCCAAAACCTTTGAATGGTCGTCTGGATTTCCTTGTAGAGCACTCCTTGATCACTGTCCATGGGCTGAAATTCCAGTGAACCCTCTGTTCCTCAAACTGAAGCAAGAGTTTTTGCTCATTTCATGAGAAGAGATGTTAGTCTAGATTCCCAGCTGCTACTCTAGGTTCCTATTTCCCCTGCCCTTCAGCTCAACGGATTTCAAATTCAACTGATGAGGCCACTTACCAGATCACTTTGGATGTCCCTGGCCATAGGCTCTGAGAGCTTTGTGACCTGTTTTGAGTCTCCTGTTTGGTGGCTTACGTAGGACTTCCTCAGTAGGACATTTTATGCTTTATAAAAAGCACCTGGTCATCTCAGTACACCTCATACTGCCCAACCTGGTGCCTTTCCCATAGCAGACATTGGGAAAGTGGTAAACTGAAAGAAAAATTCCATCTAGGGACATCTTAAGAAGCAACCCTTTTGCAGGGAGCTAGATACCAAGTAACACATTGCCATTGTGTTACAGGGCTTTCTTCCTGCTTCTAAATTTAAGTTCCAAAAAATGACCCTGGTGATTGAAATTGTAATATCCTTACCCAATCTTTAAAATAAAATAGAACAGTCTTGAGATTTTCACATTCATTTGGGAGGCTCTTTTAGGGGTTTTGGCTTCCAGTGCAGTTGGAGAACTTACTTGGGATTCTGGTAAATTTGAAATAATGCAGGTGGTATTATCAGCTTATGCTGTGTTCAAGAGCAGTTCATTGACTTCTGTTATCTTCACAGGCTAGCTTTGTGGCGTCAGGAAACAGGACCGATATTTCTTTAGATGACCCAAACTTTTGGCAGAAATGGGCTAAAATAGCTGAATTGGACACTGAAGCAAAGAATGAAAAGGTACAGTATTGAGAATGTTCTATTCCATCGCACATTGTGCTGTGGCTTGTAGGACCTTAAATTCCCACACAGCTCAAGTCATTCATTATTCACTCCTGAGCCTTAGTTCTTAAGTGAGATGCTATATGTAACACACTTAAAGCATGCCTGAGACATAGGCAGAGCATGATACATCCTCACTGTTACAATTTTAAAATGACCTCTTGAGACATACAGTCTGTTGGGCACTCGGGAAATTCGACAAAGGCAATTAGAATTGGAACTGGGCATACAGGTCAAGTTCAGCCCTCCAATCCAAGCCAGCATCCTGTCCTTGGCAAGGGGCTGTTTTACCTCTACTTCAACACTTCCTGGGAAAGAAACTTCACCTCTGACAAATACTCTGGAGGAGACAAAGCAGGATGAAGGGGTTTGTTGATCTCCCCTCCATTCTCTCAGTACCTTGAATTTTCTAACTTCTGAATATGAGAAAAAGAGAATAGCTGTGGAACAAAACCAGAATCCAAGGTCAGTCTGCCCCTGCTGACTACATGCCTCTTCTGGGCATTGTTGATGATCCCACTGAGATAAGTGAGCAAGACATGTGACAAAAAGAGTTCGTGATGCCCCTTTGCAGAGTTGGAGAGAAGGTTTGTGAATACACCTGCCTCACCTGTTGGGAGGCACCCCTTAAATGTTCATCTCCCTTCCCTCCACCTCTGGCCCTGTTACCTCACTCCAGAGAGCATGTACATCGCTTTCTACTGGTCTTTTCGGGTGGGTGTTGAGCTCCTGTGAACCCACAAGCTCAGGAGACAGTCCCTGCTCCTGTCTAGCTGATGCAGTAATTCGCACCCATCCTTACCTCTTCCATCCAATCACCAGAGCTTGCTCAGTCCAACCTCTTCTCTTCAGTAGGAAGAGGCTGAAGTCCCTTGAGCAACTGGTTTCGTAAAACCTGTTTTACAAGGTGACAGTCCAGAAGTTACTCTGTGCGCAGGATGGTGGGTGAGGGTGGGGAGGAAAAGCTCTTGTTGTAGAGGCCTTCAGAAGCAGCTAGAGCATGGAAGGCAGGGAGCAAGGTGACTGTAGTGGGGGTGACGCCAGAATGTATCTGGGCAACACAGAGCCTAGCGAGCTTTAGGAAGAGGTGTGGGGGCGAAGGGGTAAGGAGCAGGACATGGTGGGGACTAGAAAAGAGGCGATGGTTCTGGTAGGGGAGCTGCCAGAAGGAGTGGAGGGTCCTGGGCTGGAGTTTATGTCTTCAGTGAAAGACAGAAGGTTAGGAGTTAGCGCCCCGGGAAGGCAGAGAATGAAGTGGCAAGAAATGGACGTGTCTTGAGAAAGTCGCTGAGCAGATGGCGCAGTCCGACTCATCCTGTCCCCCCGGGCGCAGGCTGCCTCTGCGTGCTGGGCGGGACAGCTGGGGTGCCCCATCCTTGCCTTCCTTGGCAAGAGCAGCCACCACTCTGGGCGCTGGGGGGCCTTGCCCGCCATCCCCTGCACTCCTGGAAGGACCGCAGAGACAGCAGATGGTGGCGGACAGCGCTGGGGGTGTGGGGAACACGCCAACTCCAGCGAGTCTCAGAGCATCCCCTCTGCTTGTCTCGGACACGGCAGGTGTGCTGGGAAGGCCTTACCTGCTGGAGGACGGGGCCGGATGTGTCCCCGGGACCCAAGACCAGTGACAGGGTGTGTGTGTGTGTGCATTGTGATGGGGGCAGAGCAAAGAGAGGGGCTCTCTCCCCAGCGGTCCTCTCTGTTTCTAGGAGAGCTTAGTGATCGACCGGCCTCGTGTGAGAAAGCAGACCAAACACTACAACTCCTTTGAGGAGGATGAGCTTATGGAGTTCTCGGAGCTAGACAGCGACTCAGACGAAAGGCCCACGAGGTCCAGACGCCTCAATGACAAAACCAGGCGCTACCTCCGAGCAGAGTGTTTCCGGGTAGAGAAGAACCTGCTCATCTTTGGGTGGGTATTGGTCTTGCCTTTGTCTTGCTGTTTTCCAGCCCCTGAGATTTGTCCAGTCTGTCTCTCCAGGCACCTCTAGAGTTCCAGGCTGACGGAGGATCCGTTAGAGCAGGAGAGAGCTGTGCTTCTCGCCCATGGGCCCCCCCTCAGTCGTTGTACGCTCTGCTGCCGTATTGTAGATGTGCCGTGATTTCCTCATGTGCTTGTCGCGGCAAATCTCTGTTACTAATCTGCTGCCTGGTACTGATTTCCTGCTTCCCCCTGCCCCCCCTCCCCCAAGGATATATATGGAGTTAGCACAGCAGATGTTGCAGTTAGGGCACGATTCATGCAGGACTGGTTCTAGTAGAAGTACAAGGTTTTGTGTCCGGGAGCTCACCATTGCTCTTGAATACTGCAGCGGGACTCTCTGAATCCCAAAGATATTCCCTGCTCCCAATAGTTACATCCCTCCCATGTTAACATTCGAGTGGCCGTATGAAGCTCTCAGGGTCCAGGTCACCTCAGTGACGCTCATATGCTATAGCATGTGATCCTTGAAGGCCTTTCAGGGCAAAGCCCTCAGGGTGATTCGTGGTCACACAGACGATGAGAAGCACTCCTGGCTCCTGTTTGTCCTGCGGCGTTGAGGGTGCACACGGCCCCTCCTCCCTCCAACGCCCTTCTGTATTTCCACTCTCAGCTGGGGCCGGTGGAAGGACATCCTGACCCATGGGCGGTTCAAGTGGCATCTGAATGAGAAGGACATGGAGATGATTTGCCGGGCCCTGCTGGTATACTGTGTCAAGCATTACAAGGGGGACGAGAAGATCAAGAGTTTCATTTGGGAACTGATCACACCTACCAAAGACGGGCAGGCCCAGACCCTCCAGAACCACTCAGGTGAGCGGCGGCAGGGCTGGGCCTGAGCAGCGGCAGCTCCTGGGTGCTCCTGTCCTCTGTGTCGCCCAGTCCACTGTGCTTTGGGAGGCTTCTCTCCCTCGGATGTATCTGAAGATATCAGCTGTGGGAGAGCAAGAGGTTTCCTTCAGCTCTCCCTCAGAATCTTCCAGCTCTACCCGTAGTAGTTTGCAGAAGTACAGCTGGGCCCACACGCCAGTCCTGCGCACTGACCAGCGCATCCTGGGCGTTCCTGCACTGAACTGGGGCCACGCCACATGCTCTGGTTTTTCTCTTGCGTGTCACTGTTGTGCCCCAGTTCTACCCGTCTGTGCCTTTTCTTGCGCTGTGCTCCTCTTTCCCTGTGCTCAGCCACTGCTCACGTTCACGTTTCGGACGGAGCGTCCCTTTTCCCTTAGCCAGGTTGTGAGTTCCCGAGGGGCGCAGGTGACGTTTTCAATCTGCATAGGGTGCTCAGTAAATTCTTACTGCCTGACTGAACAGGCTTGGGGTTTACCAAGCTGGAGGCCGGCCAGATCTCCTCACCACTAACACTACCTGGTGGGGCCGAGGAGTGGGGTCTGTCATCTGGGGCCACCATGCACAGCCTGGCTGCCTCCTCGCAACCCTCGCGCAGCTCTGTTCTGCCCACCATATTCAAGCTGCCTAGACTCACGTGCCTGCCTTTCTGTTTCAGGGTTGTCTGCTCCAGTCCCCAGAGGGAGGAAGGGGAAGAAGACGAAGAACCAGCTGCTGCTCCCGGAGTTGAAGAATGCAGACTGGCTGGCCACCTGCAACCCCGAGGTGGTCCTTCATGATGACGGCTATAAGAAACACCTCAAGCAGCACTGCAACAAGTGAGTGTGCCCCTCCCCATCCTGCACCACAGCTCCGCCCAGCCCGTTCAGGCTCCCAAGATCTCCATGAGGCTGTGGGCGACCACCTGATGCTCCTGTACCACCACACAAGGTCTGAAAAGGCAGGGCATGTGGTCTAAGCTGGGTTGGGACCCCTTCACATAAAGCCTGTCTCACTCCTTTGGCAACATCTCCTCTCCCCCAGAACCTGGACAGTTATGCCATCGCAGCTTGCACCCCTGAGGGGGTTTCTGACCTGACTCTCAAAATCCAGTTATGGGGCGCCTCGGTGGCTTAGTCGGTTGGGCATACGACTTTCGCTTAGGTCATGATCTCGCAGTTCGTGGGTTCGAGCCCCGCGTCGGGCTCTGTGCTGACAGCCAGCTCAGAGCCTGGAGCCTGTTTCAGTCTGTGACTCCCTCTCTCTCTGACCCTCCCCTGCTCACGCTGTCTCTCTCTCTCTCTCCTGGAAATAAATAAAATATTAAAAAAAAAAAAAATCCAGTTAGGACCCTGTGATTTCACCGCTTTCTCTTTTTTCTGTTTCTCCTTCTGCCCCTGAGGC
The DNA here is from genome assembly GCF_008692635.1 of Crocuta crocuta. Taxonomy (NCBI): domain Eukaryota; kingdom Metazoa; phylum Chordata; class Mammalia; order Carnivora; family Hyaenidae; genus Crocuta; species Crocuta crocuta. The sequence continues at coordinate 1,920,384 of NW_027532409.1, forward strand.
CATGTTAGCAAGAGCAAAAGACTGGCCTTAGTGGCCACCGCTCTCAGTCCCACTCCCAGATGCCAAGTTGCTTCCTCTTCTGATTTATTGTTGCCACTCATGGCCCCCAGGTATTTGCAGACTTGCATTTGAGATAGTATCCTTTTATATCCCTGAGCCGACACTGTGCAGCGGGGAGCGGGGCAAAGGAAAGAGTGATAGAAAATGAAACTGCTCTTCTGAAGTTTAGTTTGGGGAGCTAGGGAACTCAGCCACCAAACAGTGATGAGTTGCATGTGGTTATTTGCATCACCATCTTGAGTATCTATTAGGACAAAAAGGCCCTTGGAAACAACCTAACCCAGCTGCCTAGGCCTTGGGTGCAGATCTCCCAGCATGCCTGCTCAGCAGTGAGAAGGCCTCTGCTGCTGCACCTCTGGTTATAACCTTCTAAATTAAGTGATCAGTAAGACTTTGTTAGCTTCTAAATTAGTATGTCTTCCCGGTGACATCACCCTAATGGTCCTGTGGTGGTTGTCGGGTTGTGTTCTTTTCCTTTTCCAGATGAAGTCTAATCCTTTCCCTTCATCTCTCCAAATCTTTGAAGATAGGTCTTGTGCCCAAAATTGTAATAAAAACTGTGCACAGAAGTATAGGCTCTTTGGGACAGTAGTTCTCAAGCTGAGAATTAAAGGGCACACGCTGTTGATGGTAGAACCTGCCTGGGGCTGGACCTGATGGCATGTTCCATGGGACTGGCTCAGAGTCACCATGTAGGTGACAGACAGACAGAGGAGGCTGCCTAGCTAAGAGGACTCCTAAGAGATCTTGTACTGCAGGCTGAGGGTTCTCTCATAGATTAAGCAGCCATACTTCTTTAATAAGTGAGACAAGCAATAAAAAATGATGTTTGGGCAGAAAACTTAATCTGACAACAGTGAGGTGGATGGGCTAAAACAAGAGCTAAGTGGCCATCTAGGAGAGTTCTGTCATAATGTAAGTATTGATCATGAGGATATAGAGGAGGGTGCCCACAGTAGAACTGGGGAGAAAGGGTCGACTGTGAGAGACACGACTAGGGAATAGCCCATAATGTATGATAAGGAATACAGAAAGCAGCTAACTCATGACTGTGAGCCTCACCGGCTGGGAGAGTAACAGTACCTGTAGCCAGGACAGAATCAGAATCCTTACATTCACTGAACGATGAAGAGCAAGGCAAAGGACTTGGGTTGTACCTAAGTGACAGTGGCAGTGTGTGGCTGTTCCATTCATTACTGCACATGTGGGTGCGGGGCGCTAAAATCAGGCTGAGCTGGAGAGACTGGCATAAAACTTCCCTTGACACCTGCAGAGATGATCACAGATGATGAGCAGAACCACTTTGGACCTTTGAGGGATTCCTTAACATTTCTAACCACCACCCCCAGGACTTTTCCTGAGTGCATGCCTGACACTGGGAATCAAAGAATACATGCAATAGGCGCCCCTGGCTGGCCCAGCTGGTGGAGCATGTGACTCCTGTTCTTGGGGTTATGAGTTCAAGCCCCACATTGGATATAGATTATTGTTTAAAAAAATAATAATAAGATCTTAAAAAGAATGCAGTAAAGCATTTATCTGAGTTCAGAAATGCTGACTATTGTTTATTATTCTGAATCCAAAGGAGACTACTGTCCCCTTTAGTCTTGGCTCAGCTAGACCAGCAACTCTGAGCCAGCAGGGACCTTGCAGCTCTTCCCCTCAGCATGGGAGTTCTGTGGGCAGGACCCTGCCAGGCAGTCTGCAGCTTGGGCTCGAGCCTTCCTAGCGTCAGGAGCTTACCATTTCTCAGCAAGGCTCATTTAATTACCAGATGATTCTAATTAATCGTCCTTCTGTGTATTGAATCTAAAATTTGCTTCCTTGAAACTTCTACCCTTTGATCTTGGGTCCTGGTTCTGCCCTGAGATACGTTGGAGAACAGGCAGCATTCTTTCAGCAAAAGTGGACTCTGAGCTTCTAGAATTGTAGGCTCTGTCAGCAAATGTATTGCTACCCCAAGACCAGATAAAGGTTGAGATAGGCTTTGAGTCAGGACTGCCTGGATTTATGAGCAGGTGAATTACTTAACCTCTGTGCCTTCTGCCTTCTTTCTTTCATCTAGAAAATGAGAATAATAATAGTTTCCATCTCTTTACATTGTTACTTGGGTTAAGTGAGCGTATATACATGCTGCCATGTGATAAGTACTCAAGACATTCATTAGTAGTAGTATATAATACTTAGGGACAGGAAATTGTCAGCGAAAGAACTTTAAAAAGTTAAATAACAACTGTGTCAGATCCAGGCTATAAGAAGTTATCGGAGTGATCATCTGTCTTGGTTGGGGGTAGTGACTGGAAGGGGATCCGGGGGGCCTCCTGGTGACATGGTCTGCTTCCTGATCTGGGTCCTGGATTCACATGTGTTCAGTTTGCAAATTCATCAAGCTGTATGTTTATCTAAGGTGCACTTTCTGGAAGTATATTTCATATCAACAAAATGTGGTGTTTTATTTTAAAGAAAGAGATGAAGGGAAGAGCAATAATGCCACCAAAATATTGGTGGGTTTTGTTTGGCTGAAGTAAGGGTGTTACAAATGTGCTCCAGTTCTCCTTCCCTTTGAGTTTAGATGCCAACTGGGATTATCCTCTCTCTTGGGGAGGAGTTGCCCATCTGTCCTCTGAATTGATTTGTTTCTCATTTGAGAATAAGTGAATACTGTTCATTTTGAATTCTGCTCTCTCATGCCATAGATACTACCAAGTGTCAACACATGGTTTAAAGAAATAGAGACAGCTCTATCTTACATCTTTAGGAAAATCTTCCTCTGATTGGGTTGGATCTAAGCAGGCCGGGATTCCCGTACCTAAGACCTCCTCCCTGCAGCTCTTAACTGAGGAGGCCAGCAGCCGCTGTCAGCAAGGTAGAATGGCCGGCGACTGTTGTAAATTCTTAGAGCTCTTATTATCTGAGCTTTAAAAAAACATAAGCCTCAAAATTATTTGAGTTGACTGACAGCCGAGGTAAGGAATGGCATACCAGAAGAAAAAAGGGTTCTTTCCATTCAAAAACTTCTCACTGTGTGGTCTTGCCACCTACTATTCAAGCCCAGAGTGGCACTTTATGTGTTTTTTTAAAATCGCCAAAAATAACCTTTCCTCCCACCTCCAATTCCCACTTCCCCCTCTAGAGGCAAGCACTGCTAACAGTTTCTTCTAGAGATACTGTATGCGTGGACTGGCTTAGATGAATGTGCATCTTCCTTTCATCTTCCTGAAAATAATGTGTATCTTACATACTAACTGTGCTCTGTGCTGTGTCTCTTTCTCTTTTTAAGATAACTTAGATGGAGGTCTGTTCCTGTCTATGTAAATGGGCCTGTCTTTTTAACAGCTAGCCCTTACTCCTGACTGGTATTATACAAGTTACAAGTACTCTTCTAAACCTCTTTGCAGCTTAGCCATGAATGTGAAGCATCTCCTTGAACGGGGTCAGCTTCTCTGTGCCCACCCTTACCTTCACCCCGTTTTGTATGCTTGGAGCCCTCCCCTCCTTCGACTGACTCCCATGGTCATCTTCCGTGCTGTATTTATTTCACAGTTGGTCTCATTCACGATTAGACTGCTGTGGGCTCCTCAAGAACAGGCTTGCTTTTGCTCCGTGCCTCACAGTACCCAGCATGGTGCAGGGCACACAGCCATTGCCCAACAAACAACTAATTTACTTGCCTTGTCTCAGACACGTTCGGGGCATCCCCTCCCTTGGAGCTTGAGTGTGCCCCAAGCAGAATCCAGGGAACCGAGCACCTCAGGAGAGAAGGCGCGATTTCTGTCTGGCAGTATCCCATGAAAACGACTTGTACATATCCATTTTAACTACATGCAAATGAAATGGAAAATAGCACCATTCAGTATGACCTGCTCTTCAGTAGATCAGTAAACCAGTAACCAGCCTCTTGGAGGGCACCTCTGCCCTAGAGGTCATGGCCCCACGATAGGGGTGCGTACTCTTTTACAGACCAGGAGAAATAATGTTTCTGCTGCCCTCCCACCCCTGGGGCTTACTGTGTGATTACATGGCTGGTGAGATACATTTTTCTATTTTTCTATGTGAAGTGGGGATAATCACGGTAGTGTCTCTTATTGATACCTTGGGTTTTGTTTCTCTAGTGCTTTCTCATATATTACTTCACGTCACTAATAACATGGGAACGCCTGGAATTTCCATGTGTCCACCTGGGGGTGGTGGCTGATAGGAGGCTCATGGGTGCTGATACGTTTGCATTGATGTGTTCACCTTTCACAGGGTCCTTTTGCGAGTCCGGATGCTGTACTACCTAAAAGCTGAAATCCTGGGAGAGGCAGCTGATAAAGCGTTTGAAGGCACCCCCGCCAGGTAAAACAAATTAGCTGTGGCTCTCAGTGTTAGAGAGCTGCCGTACAGTGCCTGTTTGTGGAGACGGACAAACCTACTTGTACTTCAAGAGGCCAGTGTTTGCACCCAGCCCGGGGTCAGTTCCCCATATGCCAGGGCAGGCAGGGCACCTACACGTGAGACACGGGAGAGATCCATTTCTCTGCAGCAAAGCCTTTGGCGAGGTTTTGAGTTAGTTTGCTTTGCCTAGTGGTGATGTAACATCGGTTTTGAACAGCCATTCCTCTCCCTTAACTAATCATTGCAGGATGAGCATTAATTACTCTGGTAACCTGTGGTCTGATGGTTACCCTCCAGACGGTCTGTTCAGAATCCTACACTTGGCCGTTGTACTCTTCCACATTTGAGCAGTTCTCTTTTAGTTGCTAATCCTACTAATAACACCTTGTGCCCTGATTGATTTTTTGCACCTTAGTTTTGTAAATTAGTGTTTCCAAAGCTATAGAATCTCCCTGTGGGACGCCAGTCAGAGTGGCTAAAATGAGCAAATCAGAGAACTCTAGATGCTGGCAACGATGTGGAGAAACGGGCACCCTCCTACACTGTTGGTGGAAATGTAAACTGGTGCAGCCCCTCTGGAAAACAGTGTGGAGGTTCCTCAAACAACTAACAGTAGAACTCCCCTGTGACCCAGCAATAGCACTGCTAGGAGTTTACCCAGGGGATACAGCAGTGCTGATGCATAGGGCCACATGTACCCCAATGTTCATAGCAGCACTCTCAACAATAGCCAAANCCCCATGGGAATTTCCCAAGATTTCAGGGAATGAGACTGCCACGCACCCAGCCACCACACAGTGAAGCAGTCAGTCACAGCTTATAGGTGGGGATCACCAGCCAGCCTCCTTCACCTTCCCAGACGTGCTGTTTGCTCTGGCCCTGCATAGCGTCTGTCGTTTCTGGAAAAAAAACCAGAAGTGGTGGTATTTCAACTTCGCTTTGAGATTATTTGTGACCATGGCTTATTCTTCCTCTTTCTTTCCATTTGGTAGTGCTAATGGCATTAGTGATCACAGGGATACTAAAGAAGGAAAGAGATAAAGGAGGTCGACCATCCTACCCATGGGGCAGTTTGTAATCAGGAACAATCATTACATTGACTAGTATTACTTGATGTGCTTTCTGTAGTTGCTGTAGTCATTTCTAATGGAAATAAGGAGGTTGAGTACTTTGGTAAAAAGGTTCAATTTGTGAATTGTAGAAATATAGCAGAATTCAACCTGATCATTTCTGTGAGGCGTTACTTGGCAGAAGTAATCTCCCTGAACTTCCTCATCCCCTGTCCTGTGCTTTCTTCAAACACTTAGATGGACAGGAGCTGGGTGAGATGCGGAGAATCCGTTGCCCACCCCCTGCCCTCCTTTCCTCTGCTTTCCTTAGTCTCGGCTCTCACTGATCCTTATTGTGCCCTGAGGAATGAGGAACCGTTCGCCCAGCAAAGCCGTTTAGCCCACGGCACCACCCCAGCAGAGCAGTGGGCCCTGCAGTGGAGCCAGATAGGGAGCACTGCATGGAAAACGGGTCTGTGGACCACTATTCCCACAGAGGGAGCTGGGCCTGGGGAGGGCGGTTAGCGGTATGTCATAAGAAGAACCTGCTGGAAGAAGAACCTTTAGATGCTTTCGAGGAGCCATCTCAGACAGCTGGGAGGTGGGAGAGAGGAGCCATCAGGTGGATTTGTCTCTCCCAGACCCAAAGCCTTAAAGAGTAAGGACTGTGCTGAGACAAATGAAGACTGAGCTAAGAATCCATAGGAACTTTCAGAACATGGATGGAATTCAGAGAGGGGCCGATGGTATAGGTCTGCTAGTCCTGTATGTCTGCCCCATAGGGCAAGTTATGTTCATCCCTTTGGCCAGGAGCAGAGCAGTTTGTGATCAGTTTTGACCCAGCAGACTGCTGTCAGTAGGCCAGCTACTGTGAGACCTGTCCTCTGAAGGGCGGTCTTTATATCTCTGTGTACCAGTGCTGACAGTCTTCTTCTCAAACGGTGCTTGAGATCTCTACATGTTGAACCAAGATGATTTGGGCACTTTCCAGCATTTGATTGTGTATGAATTCAGCCAGGTAGAAGAGTGTTCTACCTTCGGTTAACCAATATCTTGATGGCTTTTGCTGTGGTTCCCAACTGAAGATGGGCATCTACATTACACATGTGGATCCCAGGGCCCCACCCTAGACCTACTAATGAGTTCTCCCAGAGGTGCTTCAGGGTTCTGGTCAGTCTAAGATGGAGCCTAGAAGTCAAGTTCATGTATGAAATAGCTCACTGGGTGAATGTGATGAAGTCCTGGCTTAAGAAACCTTGGCCCACAGCCTTCTGAGTCCTTGTAACTTCAGCCTTCTCAGCATGTGACTGGGATGTGGCTTAATACCAGGGTTCAGCTGGTAGCTTTTGCCTTGTTTTCTGTCTGTGTTGAAGGAACTCTGAGTCCATGCCCTTCCTTCCACAGGGAGCTAGAAGTACCCCTGCCCGACATCGACTACGTGGAGATCCCAGTGGATTGGTGGGACGCTGAGGCTGATAAGTCCCTTCTGATAGGCGTGTTCAAACACGGTGTGTATTTCAGTGCATGCTCTCCCTTTCCTGAGAAACTTCATAGCCTGCTGCATATCTCTGATAGAAAGTAGAGCCTCACCTCTGTCCTCTCATGTGAATGTGTGAGTCATGAAAACTGGGTGAACATTATTAATATCAGTGAGGAGCTTCACAGAGGACTGCTGTGGTTACAGAGAGCCTGTCCACACTGTCAGGCCTGGACTGCCTCACTCCCCTTCACTGTTAGAGCCCCAACGTCTAGACTAGTGCCTGGCTCATGCTAAGCATGCAGCATTGCTTGAGTAAAAGAATGAGTAAATGGGAAAATGTTAGGTTTTAGCATTTCATATATATGTAGAATTCTAAGATCAGTCTAGATAATCTACGTATTCCTACTGTGCATCTTTTTGCCCTGTTGGTATAAAAATTTAAGAATACAAGATTGTGTGGACGTCCTTTTTAACAAATATGGTAACCAAGAGTCTAGGGGACTGAGAGAAGTATTTGAGTAACTTGCAGAAAGCAAAATAATTGCCCCCTTTCTTCACTTCTGGAACTGTCCTAGGCACCTGCCCTTGGCCTTCAGCCAGAGGTTAAGGTGAATGATAGAAGTGCCACGTGATGGTCATGGTACTGCAGCTGGTAGACATTTTCAAGCCTGGTGAATAAACTGAAATCTTAAACTGGAGAGCAGGACTTAAAGTGGGAAGAGTGGCTTTCACTGTCAGCTCTGCGACTTACTAAATGTGGGACCTTGAACAAATCATAAATTTCTCTGACCTGTTTCCTCACCTGCACCACGGGGATAGTGTCAAAAAGCCTGCCCAGAGAGTTGTTTGAAGACTCAGTGAGGCACTGTCATGTGGACTGCTGAGGGCAGTGCCAGGCAGTAGATGCAAGTGTAGGAGATGTTCATTGCTGCTCTGCTGCCACTTACATGAGGCCACCTACAGCTCTGCCCGTGGATAGTCCACTTGCTCACACAGGCCTCATCAGGAGAATTTAAATCCGGAGGCCAACTAGCCACACTTACTTAAGAGCCATGGCTGCACGTATTTTAATGAAGAATCCTCTCGACGCTTGGATTCAGGTGCTGCAGGGGGAGGTCCAGGGCTGCTGAGAGCCCTTTATCAAACCGCTTGGTGTTAGGCTGGAGCAGCGGTGCTGTCCGCTAGAGCTGCCTGTGATGGCGGAAGTACCCTGTCTCGTGCTGTCCACTGTGTGGTCCACCAGCCACATGCAACTCTTGAGCACTTGAAGTGGGACTGCAACTGAGCAACTATATTTTTAATTTTATGTAATTTTAATTAATTGACGTCTAAACGACCACATGTGGCTCCTCGTTCAGGCAGTGCAGGGCCAGAACTCAGCTCTGAACTGGGATGAAGAAACATATGACCTCTTGATTAAGGAACCACAGTACAACCAAACTTGGTTTAATCTAATTTTGGAAAGAACCCAAAGGAAGGCAGGTTGTTAGAGACTGGCAGGTTCAGAGCAAATGAACTCGGTGTGTGGGAAAGTCCTCTGACCCTGTGTGTCCTCAGTGGTGGTTTTAGGGCATGTTGCCAGATCCTTGGTGGAGAGACCTCACAACGTGAAGTGCTGGCATTGTGGCAGCCCACACGCTTCCCCTCCGTCCCTCCTCCAGCTCAGCACACACACCACAGACATACAGAAAGCCTGGGTGGATTATGACAAAAATGTGAAACCACCTAGCTGCACATGAAACAAATAAAGGAAAATCCCCAAATGAAGAGGTCACTTAAAGCCAGAGCTGAAAGTTCACTGATAGGACAGCAAACCAGAGGGACTGGGTTTTCCATGCCCACACGCAAAAAAAAAAAAAAAAACCCCCCGGGGGGGGAGGGCAAAAAAAAAAAAGGCTCTCTGGCCCAGGGATTCAGAGCTAGAAGAACATATGCCTGGGAGATAAATTACGGAGACACAAAAGAGAAGGTAGAAGATAGAATGAAGTTGCCGTGTAAGGAGTAAACCAAGGTATGCCAGACAAATGCTAACAACAAACAAAAACAAAACAGAAGAGACCTAGTGTGGCAAGATCAATATCCTACAAAAGGTCTTTAAGGAAAGAAGGATACTTTGGGATAAAGAGGGTCGCTATACATTGCTGATAGGTGTAATTCTTTAGGAAGATATGGGTAGCAATGTAACCTCAGAATATATAAGACAAGAGTCTAAGTGGGGCCAAGACCCTTTCTCTCTTAGGCAAATTAATGCTGGCACCATACCTACTAGTTTTTTTGTCCCTGATGAAGGTTTAGGGTAGTTGATTGATCTTAGTCTTAATACTGGAAATGTTCAAGGGTCAGTCAGATGATGTCTCAGGTAACTTCCATGGCTAATATTCCTCTGCTCTATGAAGCAGTTTGGTAGGGTTTAAGTTGGTAATTGCTAAGTGTTTCCTGAGCACACCTACGTAGTCTTAAGATGATATGTCGCCCACTTCTTTCAGATTCCCCCAGATCACCAGTTGAGGTGAACTCAGTTGTCAAAATCAGGGCTGAGGGCACATATGTGATGCCTGAAGTGGCTCATTGTGGCATACGATGACCAGCAGACACACTGTAAAGATAGGAAAACCCAGCCTCTGTACCCAGTGCTGGGGGACTAGACCTAAACCACACATGCACACCTGGCTCACTCCTGCATAGAACCAGCCCTGTATAGTTGGATGGTAACATTGGTTCTACCTAGACAACATTGTACTCATGCTTGTGGTTGGCTTCATGGGCTCATCCTCCTTGGACTCTTGTAGAATCCACATCGGATCCTGCCCCTGGCCAAGTGTTGCCCGTCGGACCTTCCCTGAGCATAGGCTCACCTGGGGAATACACCTGATGACCCCTGCATAACTTAGCCCACATACATGTCTTACCAGGTGACCGTCAAGCTCCCAGACACCCAGGCCATCTGGTGTTCACTTTTCAGGAGTTTCTTTTGGAAGGCCCTCTGCCTCGCCTCCATCCTATGGAGGCAAAAGTATGAGCTGCGGTGCTGCAGCCATTTTCTTTGTTAAAAAACACACAGCCATTCGTTGTCTGCAGTTTTGTGGCTCTTTCAGTCCGCCCCAGACATATCCTGCTACAGCCCTACTTTGAGCAGAAGGATGCAGCCATGGTTCTGCCTCCCGGCTGACCTCGGGGGAAGAATTGCCCTGAACAGGACAACAAGAAGGGCCTTGTAGCAAACCTCTTCTGAATGATGCTCTTGACAGCTCAGCTGTGTTAACTGGATTACGGCCCTCCAGGGCAGCCTGGGTTTGTAAAGATATGAAGTTTATTATATTTGTTTATGTGCTTCCAGCAGCCCACACCCCTCAAAGGCTGTCATCTACTGTGGAGTTATTGGTGTTGCTCTTCCAGCACCTTCGACGCTGTAGGACAGTCGTTGGGTTTTCTAAGGGACTGAATCCGTCACTCCTCCTTGCCTCCTGCTTCTCACTGAGAAATAGGAGTGCAAAGTCTGTCTAGACTTGAGAGCCACACAGAGAAGGGCTGCACAGTCAAAGTGTCCCCGGGTGGTAAGCTGCTGGAAGAACTTGGCCTGCTTCATGCCCTTGTCGAGCCCAGAGCACTGGAGGACAGGACACACGGTCCTCAGTAGTAAAGGGCCAGTGGAGGAAGTTTCCAGCCTCTCACCTATCAAATGAAGCACCTCTCTTCTCATGGGGAGCAGCCAGTGGAGATAGCGGCAGGCATTTCCTCAAGGCAGCAGGAGCGTGGAGGGCATTTCTGTTTTGCTGTGAGCTGAGGTAGGACACAGGGAGAGGGTGCGAATGACTCTTCCTATGATTATTGGAAGAGAATCTGGGCAAAGCTAACTCATGCAATCTTTTCGTGAGCATGTACGGTGTTGTGCCCTGCGCTAGGTACTGCCTGTGTACTGATAAGAAAGACCCAGATTCTTTTCCTAAGGAACCCACAATCTCATGAGAGCGACTGACAGTAATCGCATAATTGCCCTGAGGAATAGCGAGTAAAGAAGAACATAAGGCATCGCAGTTTCTCCGGCCATATGCCCCATGCGGGCAGCACCTGTCATTGAGATGGCACAAGAGTCACTTTGGATTAAAAGATAAAGTACCTGCAGCTCCTCAGAGAACACATTTCAGGTGCTGCGTACAGGGTGAAGGATAGAAGTGCGTCAACAGTGGTGGTTAGAACAGAAGCCAACAAGGAGGTGAAGTAAGTACCCAGCAACGTAAAATGAAGTCTGTTATTAGCTCCCATTCTGGCTCACATTTTAGGTGCAGTATTTTCCATCCCTGGGGTCTCTGTGTATGTGCTCCAGAGCTAGAATGGACCTTGCTTCCTAGGAGTAATATGGAAAGGGTTTTGATGTTCCTGAAGGAGTTTCGCCCAAGATAGTTTGCTCTAACAATAGATTTGGATCTTGTAACGTGACCAAATCCTGTCTCGTTATAAGATGGCATTAGGCTTAGTAAAATAATAACACATTCTCAAGCCTGGGATTATCACAGTAAAAGTAATGTTATCTCATTGTTTTGGCTCCCTTTTGAGGGTCTCTTCTGACTCAAAAATGCTCATCCTATGTTTGACTTTGGGGATGTGGTGGGGTTAGGTAATTCTGAAGCCCTGGCCAGCAGGTTAGGATTTCATACTGAGTTGGTGAATACGGAGGCAATAGATTGGTTTTAATCTGATTAACAACCACAGCAGTCTTCCTCATGGTTTATCCCCGCATGCATCACTTTGTGCAATTTCTGTTTCTCATGCATGGGATAGTATTCAACTTTCAGAAAACCAGACCATTCAGGAGGTAACAAGGTGTTTGGAGTTGGGGGTTGAGGGGAAGAAGCTGCAAAACCAACTTCCCTGATTCCCTTTGCTGTCCAGAAGAGGTAAATGAGTGAGTGTTGTATCTGGACCATGTATCTCTTCACGAACACAGAATATTTACATAAGCTTTTATTTTTGTTTAGACACTACTCATGGGGCATCTACTTTAGCTCAAGGATGAAATCTGATAGGATTTGATTCATCTTAAATAGCATTTTTTTTTTTTTTTTTACTTTTCATTTAATAAGGGAAACAAAAGGGGCACCTGGGTGGCTCAGTCAGTTAAGTGTCCGACTTCGGCTCAGGTCATGACCTCATGGTTTGTGGGTTCGAACCCCACATCAGGCTCTGTGCTGAACTCTTGTTCAGAGCCTGGAGCCTGTTTTGGATTCTGTGTCTCCCTCTCTCTGACCCTCCCTTGCTCACGCTGTCTCTCTCTCTCTCTCTCTCAGAAATAAATTTTTTTTAAAAATTAAAAAAAAATAAGGGAAACAAAAATGCCTGTCTATGGCCCAGGGTAGATTCTGGGAGTTCTAACACGTCATCTGACATTTCTCCACCCCAATCAGGATATGAGAGGTACAATGCCATGCGAGCAGACCCAGCACTTTGCTTCCTGGAGAAAGTCGGCATGCCAGATGAGAAATCCCTTTCTGCAGAACAGGGTGCTACAGAGGGGACCTCAGACATTACCGAACGGTGAGTCATCTGTGATGTGACATGTGTTGCCATGAGTCTGTGACCCTTCCACACATCCAGCGCTCTCCTAGCCTCTCCCAGCATCTCCCTTCAGTCTTGCCGCCTGGGAACTACTTTTCAAAATTGCCGCATTGGTTACGTCCTGTTTCGCCTCAGGCCTTTTTGACTTCTAAGCATTTTGAACCAAATACCAATTCCTGTTCTTCATGGATTCCTCAAGCTACCCATCATCCTACCCTACTCATCTCTTGTCTGGTCAGAGGATTCTTAAGGATGAATTCAGTGAGAACTCTCATACCTAGCAGAAAGCTTAAGAGGTACCCCAAGTATAGGCTTCCTGACCTTGAAATTCCTCAGATGAAGTTTCTGGCATTATTTAAGAATGCATTGTCCATGAGTAAGGTGGATTAAGGAGCTGCTGCTTGGTGGCTGTGGCCTTTAGGCCTTGTTTATGGGTTGTGTGCAAAAGAAGTATGAAAGCGTCTCTGTCGACTGAGTTATTTACTGTTGGCGTAACCCCCAAATATGTAGATTCATAGGAGAACTAACTAAACAGCCAGAAACTGTGGCACTCCAAAGTATATATATTTGGAAAACATAATATATATTTCTTCTTAGCTTGTGTTTGGTAAACTTTGAGCTGATCTTCTCCCCAAAAGTAGTTATATTGATTTGCATTGCCTAGGGCTGCATCCAGGCCTAGCCAGGCGCTCCTAACCACCTGTTAAGGTCAAGAAAAGGGTGAATGCATATTCTATCTGTCCTTAACCCGTGATGAAAACTTTAGCTACCATAACATTCTCTGCACCAAAGAGAATTTCCTTTGGGGAGATAATAGAGACACATTTGGAAAAATGTTAACAGAAACCCAGGTGGTGATAACTAGATGCGGGGGTGGGGGGTACACTACATGAGTGAGGTACCCGAATGTGGCGGAAAGTTTACAGTTTTGTCGGTGGCTCTTTTTTATGTGGTTCAACAGTAAAGGTAGGAGATTCTACTGCCTTCAGGACCTGAGCAGCAACAATAAGAATATTTGAGACAGGAATACTTCAAAGTTAGTTTTAAGACAAATCATGAAGAACAGATAGGCATCAGCAATACTTAAGCTCACAGGACAGAAGACATTGGGCAGCTAAGCTCAAGGCAGGTGTCTGTTGGGAAAGAAGGCAAATGTCTTTCCTTGATAGTGGTAGTAGCCCCGCTCCCTCCCAAGGAAGTGACTGCCACCAAGTAAGAGATTCTGCATGAAGCTTCACCCCCACTATGATGGGGGGGGGGGCGGGTGTTGCACAGGCCTCAACCTCTGGAGTCTCTTCTATCAAAGACCAGTGTTCAGGTAACTCTGGATGGGCAGTAATGACCTTGTTTGTGGAAGTATCACTGTCAGACAGCTGGCCTCTGGACTTGTCTGAGAAAATCCTGAGTCTCATGCTGAAGTCTCAGTGGAGTGGAGGTCCTTGCCCTCGGAAGTTATGACACTAGAAAAAAAAACCAAGATGTTGAGGCCTGTGGGAAAAGGGATCCACTAATATTTCTTATGGTCAGTGATTTAGGGGGATTTCTTGTAAGCATCCTGGTTGCACAATAGCTCCTATGTAGTGCATGATGCTTTTCATTTTACTTTTATTTAGAGGCAACACAGATAAAGAGGACCACACTGAAGACAAGTTAGATGGCCTGCAGAAGCAAGTGGTGAGTCACACGTGCTGTGTTGGTGATCCACACAGTCTTTACTGTCGAGAGAGAAGCCCCCGTCTTGGCAGTGGGCTTCGGGAGCGGGATTGCAGCGCTGCAGTTGCCTTGAACTGTGCCCAGCATTTTATTATAAAAATTGTCGGCATACAGACTGCGTTGCACTTTCATTCTAGTGAAGCTTTTGATTTTGATAAAACTGTAGATTTTAGATGCATTTGTGAGATATAGAGTGATGCCACATAGCTTTTATCCGGTTTTCACCACAGGAACATTTTTTTTTTAATTTATTTCTGAAAGAGAGAGAGAGAGAGAGACACATTGTGAGCAGGGAAGGGTCAGAGAGAGGGAGACGCAGAATCCAAAGCAGGCTCCAGGCTCTGAGCTGTCAGCACAGAGCCTGACACGGGCTCAAACCCACGAACCGTGAGATCATGACCTGATCTGAAGTTGGACGCTTAACTGACTGAGCCACCCAGGCGCCCCCTCACTATGGGAACATCTTGCAAAACTGTAATACAGCATCACAGCCAGGATGCTGACATTGATAGAGTCAGGATACAGGGCGTTTCCATGACCGCAGAGGTTCATCGTGGTGCCCCGTTACAGCCACAGTCACTTCCCTCCTACCTTTACCTCCTCTTTAATCCATGGCAACCACTAACCTCTTCTCCATTTCTATGATTTGTCGTTTTAACATTATTACTTGAAATATATAATAAGAGATGGGGGACCTGGGTGGCTCAGTCAGTTAAGCGTCTACCTCTTGATTTCAGCTCAGGTCATGATCTCATTGTGAGTTCAAGCCCCCCATCGGGCTCTGTGCTGACCATACAGAGGGATTCTGATTCCCTCACTCTCTGCCCTTTCCCCCACTCGCTCTCTCACTAATAAATAAACTATTTATTAAAAAGACGTAAGAATTTAAGAATATACATTATTAAATGGAATCATACAATATGTGACTCTTGGGGATTGGCGCTTGTCCCTGTAGACTGACCCAAGTGGTTTTCTGTAACAATAATTCTCTTTGATTCCTGCATAGCCATCCTTGGTATGGATGTCCCACTTTGTTTTACCATTCATCCATGTCCAGTCTTTGACCATTACAAATACTTCTATAAACATTTATGTACAGATTTTGTGTGACTGGACATTTATTTTGGAATAAATTGTCCAGAAGTATGATCACTGGGTCATACAGTTATTGCACGTTTAGTTTTTTTAACAGCTGCCAAGCTGTCTCCAGAGCGGCTGTACCACTTCACATTCCCACCGACCATGTAGGAGTGGTGCACTTCTTCATCTTTTGTTAGCTTTTGGTGTTTGTCATCTTTTATCTTTTTATAGGGTTAATTGCCACCTGTAAGCCTCTTCAGTGAAATGTTTCTTCATGTCCTTTGCCCATTTTCTAAATGCATTGTTTGTTCCTTTGTTTTCCTGTTGGTATTTGAGAGTTCTTTATATATTCCAGATACCAGTCTTTTGTCAGACATGTGATTGACAAGTATTTTCTCCCACCTGTAGTTTGTCTTTTTATCTCATTCACATTGACATCAATGGAACAATGTTTTTAATCTCGATGAAGTCCAGTTTACCAGTTTTTCTTTTTATGGATCATGCTGTTGGTTTTAAGTGTGAAAATTCTGCTTGTTTTTGAATCCTGAGAGTTTTCTTCTGTGTTTTCTACTAAAAGTTTTTTAGTTTAACATGTAAATCCGTGATCCATTTTAAGTTTATTTTCATATAAATGGAGAGAATTAGATTAAGGTTCTTTTTTTTAACTTGTTGCTGTCTAGTTGCTCTAAGCCATTTGTTTAAAAAGCTATCTTTTCCACATTGAATTGCTTTTTACCTTTGTCAAAATATCAGTTGAGCTGTTGATCTATTTCTGGGTTCTCTATTCTGTTCCATTGTTCTATCTACTTCTCTGCCACTAGCATGTGGTATCAATTATTGTAGCTATAACATAAGTCTTGAAATTAGTTAGACTGATTCCTCCCACTTCTTTTTCAAAGTTGTTTTAGCTTTTCTTGTTCCTTTGCCTTTCCCTATAAATTTTAGGATAATCTCATCCATAGCTATAAAAGTTCTTGCTGGGATCTTGCTAGGACTTGCATTAAACCTATATATCACTTTGAGGAGAATTGACCTTTACTATATTGATTTTTTACTATATTGGATCTTACTATATGTCTCCATTTATTTTGATCTCTGTTTCTTTTATCACCATTTTATAGTTTTTCAGCAAACAATTTCTGTACATATTTATAGATTTACATCTGACTATTGCATTTCCTTTGGGACGTTTATCTTGTATCCTGCAAAATTGCTTAATGCAATTATCAGTTTTAGGGTTTTTTAGGTTTCTTGAAATTCCCAACATCAGCAATCATGTCATTTGCAAATAGGGATAGTGTTATGTTTTTCTTTTCTGATCTATTTGCCATGTATTTTTTTTCTTGCTGCAATGCGCTGTCTGAAACTTTTGGCACTGTGTTGAATGAATGCTGAGAGCAGATATTCTTGCTTTGTTCTTGATGGAGGAAGACATTCAGTCTTTCATCGTGATGTATAATGTTAGTTCTAGGTTTTTCGTAGATGTTCTGTATTGAAAATGAGGCATTCCTAGTTTTCTGAGAATTTTTGTCATGAATAGATGTTGAATTTTGTCAAATGCATTTTTTGCACCAATTAATATGATTGTGTGGTCTTTCTTGTTAGCCTATTAATATGTTAGATTACATTGATTGTTTTCGAATATTGAATCAGCCTTGCATCCCTGGATAAAATGGGATAAACTCCCCTTGGACGTGGTATGTAATTCTTATTATTGAATTCTACCTGGTAATATTTTGTTGAGGCTTTTTGTGTCTGTGTTCAGGAGGGATATTGGTCTATAGTTGTCTTTCAGTACTATTTTTGTGTGCTTTTGATATCAGGGTAATAATGGTAACTTTATAAATGAGTTAGGTGTTCCCTCCAACTGTTTTCTGATAGAGGTTGTCTAGAATTGGTATTAAGTTTTTAAATACTTGGTAGAATTCTCCAGTAACTGGCATGGACATTTTTTTTTTGAGGGAGTTTTAAAATTATGAATCCAATTCTCTATTTTATATTGAGTAAGTTGTGATAGTTTGTGTTTTTCAAGGAACTTGGTCTGTCTCAGCTAAATTGTCAAATTTATGTGTGTTGAGTTCATAGTATTTTCTTAACCTTTTGATAGTTGCAGAATTATAGTGCTATTCCCTGTTCATTCTTGATACTGGTAATATGTGTCTTCTTTTTTTCTTTATCTGGCTTGCTAGAGATTTGTCTTCTTTATCTTCTTAAATAGTCAGCTCTTTGTCTTCTCTTTTAAATTTTTCATTGATTTCAGGAGTGCCTGGGTGACTCGGTTAAGTGTCCAACTTTTGATTTTGGCTCCGGTTATGATCTCACAGTTGTGAGATCAAGCCCTGTGTTGGGCTCCGTGCTGAGTGTGGAGCCTGCCTAAGATTCTCTCTCTCCTCACCCCACTCTTGGCCCCACTTATGTATGCACGTTCTCTTTCTCCATCTGTCTCTCAAAGATGATAGATAATAAATTTTAAAAATTATTACATTTCCTTGATTTCTACTCTTTGTTATTCCCTTCCTTCTGCTTGCCTTGGTTTTATTTTCCTTTTCTTGTTCTAGGTTTTTGGAGTGGAGCTTCAATTACCATTTGAGATTTTCTTGCTTGTTTAATGTATGCATTCAGTGCTATAAATTTCCCTCTCAGCATTACTTTAACTATGTCCCACAAATTTTGTTATGTTCTATTCTCATTTTCATTCAATTTAATATATTTTTAAAAAATTTCTATTGTGACTTCCTTTTTGATCCATGGATCATTAGACATGTATTATTTAGTTTCCAAGCGTTTGGAGATTTTCCTATTTTCTTTCTGTTTTTTTTTTTTTTAATCTTTTTTTTAAAGTGTATGTATTTTGAGAGAGGGAGAAAGAGCAAGCAGAGGAGGGGCAGAGAGAGGAGAGAGAGAATCCCAAGCAGGCTTCATGCTGTTAGCACAGAGCCCAGTGCAGAGCTCTAATGAATCAGGAGATCACGACCTGAGCCAACACCAAGAGTCAGACGCTTAACCAACTGAGTCACCCAAGTGCACCACTTTATTTTTTTTAATCCTTTTTTTTTAAGTCTGTTTTTTATTTCCAGTTTGATCCTGTTGTGTTCAGATAACAAACTATTATTTCAGATGTTTTAAAATTGTTAAGGTTTGTTTTATGGCCCAGGATATGATCTGTCTTGGGGTACAAGTCCAAGCTTGAAAAATAATGTGTATTGTACTGCTATGGGTGCAGTTATGTTAACATAATTCCATAAATGTCAATTAGATCATGTTGGTTGATGGTGTTGTTAGGTTCTTCTATATCCTTAATGTTTTCCTGTCTAGGTGTTTCATTAGTTATTGAAAGAGGAGTATTGAAATCTCTAAATAATAATCAGTTTGTCTATTTTTCCTTTCACTTGTATCGGGTTTTGCTTCACATATTTTGCAACTCTTTGTTTGGTGTATACACATTCAGGTTTGTCTTCTTAAGTGGATTGACTCTGCTATCATTATGTAATGTCCATCTCTGCCTCTGATAGCTTGCTCTGCTCTGAAGTGTATTGTACCTGACATTAATGTAGCTATTCCTGGTTTCCTTTAATTAATCTTTGCATCTTCTGACTTCTTCCATTTTTTTACTTTCAGCCTTCTTTTATCATTATACTTGAAGTGAGTTTCCTATAGACAGCATAGAGTTGCATATACTTTTTCACGCATTATGCCAGTCTTTTAGTTGGTGTATTCAGCCATTAATATTTAATGTAATTATTGATAGTTAAGTCTGATATTTTCTTATTTTCTCCAGTGTTTGATTCTCTGTTTTCATTTTCCTCCCTTCCTCTGGGTTACTTGAACACTTTTATGATTCCTTTTTTATTTATCTATATTATTTTTTTAACAGCTTTTTGATGGTTATTCTAGATATTATATGTACATAATGTATCACAGTCCATCCACTGCTATCATCATTCCTCAGTTCAAGGGAAGTGTAGAAACCTTACTTTCAGTTTTGTTTCTTTACCTTCCCCTTATTTATAATATATGTACTGGTCTTAAATATTTCTTCTACGTACATTTAGAACCATATCTGACAATGCTGCAACTGTCAATATAATTTAGAAAATTCAAGAGGAGAAGGAGAGTCTATGATATTTACTTGTATTTTTGTTTACTGAATTCTTTCTTATTTCTGGTGTTCCAAAATTTCCTCTTTCTGTTTAGGGAAATTCCTTTAGCCATTCTTCTAGGGCAGGTCTGGTTGACATTTCTCTTAGTTTTTCTTTGTCTGAGACTATTTTAATACCCCTTTCATTCCTGAAGGATATTTTCATTGGATATAGAATTCTGGGTTGACAGTTCTTTTCTTTTACCTCTTAAAAAATGTTGTGCCACTTGCTTCTGGCCTCCATGGTTTCTGATGAGAAATCCAGTGTCATTCCATTTGTTTTTCCCCATTGGTAAGGCGTCTTTTCTCTCTTGCTGATTTTAAGATTTATTCTTTGTCTTTAGCTTCAGAAGTTTAACCATGATTTTTTTGTATGTAGATTTCTTTGACTTCATCCTGTTTGGGATTTTCTCAGCTTCTTGAATCTGTATAGTTTGTCTTTTGCCAGGTTTGGAGAGTTTTCATCTGTTATTTCTTTGAGACTTTTTTGTTCCCCTTTTCTCCAAGACTGATGATATAAATGTTAGAGCTTTTACTATAGTCCCATGGGCTCTTGATGCTCTGTTTAATTTTTTTTAAATCTATTCTTCTCTGGTGTTTACATTGGGTTCTTTCTATTTTTCCGTCTTTGAGTTCACTGATTTTTTTTTTTCTCCTCCATTCTGCTCTTGAGCCTGTCCATTGGGATTGAGTTGTTTTTTTGTTCTATTTTGTTTGGGGGGGACTGCTTTTGGTTATTGTATTTTTCAAATCTAACATTTCTTTTTGGTTCTTCTTTGGATCTTTGTTTCTTTGCTGAGACCTTGTTTTTTCTTATGTAGCAAGCATGTTCAGAACTGTTCATTGATGACTGCTTTAAATTCTTATGTCAAATTCTAAGGTTTCTGTCATTTCAGTGGCAATGTTTATTGTCCTTTTTCATTCCGTTTGAGATCTTACTGGTTCTTGATATGATAAGTGATTTTTTTTTTTACTGAAATCTGGACATTTTGGTATTATATTGTAAGACTCAGGATCTTAATTAAAACTTCTGTCTTAGCTGACTACCTCTGACCTCTTTTTTATAGGGGAACAGGGTGGAGGGCAGGTACCATCTTGTCACTATCAGCTAGGAGTATAGAAGTTCATGTTCCCAGTCAGTTCCCGGTGAAACCTGAGAGGGATGTTTCTCATTATTGCTGGGCAAAAGGAAGTTCTGCTCTATATGTGGTCTTTGCTGATACCGCAGGTGGGGATGGGGACCTCATTACCTTTTCTCAGGGATGAAAGTCCCAGCTCCCTACTTGGCTTTTTGACACCACCACATCAGGGGCATGGGGTGCCCTATTACAGCCTGTGAAGGGTAGAAGTCTAGATTCTCAGCTTGTCCTTTGCTGGCATGGATGTGTTGAGCCAGTGTTTTGTGTTGTCGGACTGGAGTATAGTGGATATTGTCTTAACATTACATGCATTCCTAACCTGCTTTTTTTTCCTGGTCCCTTCCTAAGGAGAGCAGACTTTTGTTAGGGCTTTTTTTTATTGGCACCCTTTGGCATTTCCTCCAGGTAGTCAGCTTCTTTACCTCCAGATCTAGGATATATAAGGCAAAAAAGGAAACCCTGGAACTCACCACTGTGTCATTCCTTGGGTCCCTATATCCCTAGTTGGTTTGCCTCGTCTTCACCTTTCAGAGTTTTCTTATGTTTGTACATACATAACGTCCGGGAGGTTTAGCTATACTTAGAGTGAGGAATAGGAAAATGTGTATTTTCCCAGAAGCACAAGTCTGCATTACATTTTACAAATGAGTTTCTGGAGCTTCACATAAGTAGACTGAAACCTTACCAGGACCCCAGCACCATTTGGCCACACATGTTCTCTGGCTTTGAATTGTGGAGCAAATGAATCTGGTAAGAGTGTCATAGATTCTGAATCCCAGGGGTTACTGTATAGTTGTCCCCAACGGAGTCCGTTGCCAGGACGATCTCTCATCTTCTCCTCATCACCACCCAAAAGTTGTCAATTCTTTTCTTTTGGTTCTAGTTGGGAGAATGTGGGATATTTACTTTGGCTCCCCTCAGCTCTGATTCCTATAACAGTAACAATGACATCACTTCCCCAAAGTAGAAAATGATTATTGTTCAAAGATATATTTCCATGTCTCCCCATGGTTTGAGAAGCAGTGGATTGAAGCAGATCAGCATGAAACTTCTGACCCTGACCTGAAGGAAGTTGGATTCTGTTGTTGACAGTTAAAATCTACATTCTGCCATTCCGGTTCCTAGCTTATCCTGTTACCCCTCTTGTCTGGAATTTGGGGTGTGTTTTTCCATAGAAGCAAGTCAAGTACCAAAGAAATGAAAGTAATCCCTTATACTTGATCCAAATTTACTCTTTCCAAAGCACTTTTTCCATTTGTTTCCATCAATCCTCACCTCGGCTGATTACAGTAAACACTTCCGATGTTATTGTGGACAGTTAGGCCCAGGGAATTTAAAGGACTTTACCAAATTCTCACAGCTGCCAATGGATAGAGTTCAGACTAGATATTTTCTAGATATTCTGCTTTTATGTTCTCTAATCAAGTATTCTTCTCATAGTCGGGAAAGCAGAAGGTATTTCAGTGGCACAAACACGCACTTGCACTTCTGTGGAGAGGCAGTTACAGACTGACTGCAGGCCAGCCCAGCTCTGAAAGCTGTTCACAGCCATGTTTATATCCTTAGCTGATCAGTCTTCAACCTTGGAAAGATCTGGGCACTGAAGGGGTTGTGGCAGAATTGCAAAATAACTCCGGTTTCCTTCAAGTAGGGTTAAACTCATCCGGAACTACACTTTATTCATTCATGTAATTAATGCCTGTATTATTTATTTTGCTTTTGAAGTCCCTAAAACCTGGCTTATAGAATATAATCAAAAGCAGATGGAATGGGGAGTGGCTTCTTCTAGATTTTGAGGTGGACAGATTATAAACAGATTAAACTTGACTTCTAGTCCCTGTACTAAGATAACAAACTTAGACGAACAGCCAACACCTGCCCCCAGTCAGTTGCCCCACCCCTGCTTCTCTCCCATCCCAGACCTCCTGCCCCAAAGACACCGGGTGGCTGTTTCCTTCTCCCAGTTCTGTTCTCGGGCAGATTAGCAGGCAGGGTTAAAGAGGCCCCAGAGCCTGTCGTCCGTAACTAGGCAAACTCCTCTGAATTAAACAGACCTGCGCACAGACAGGGGGACGGGTGGTAGATTGGCAGCATCCCAGCACTGCAGGGAGCCCTAACGTCTGAGTGGTCTCTGAACGTTCCATCCCCTTGCCATCAGAGGTCATTCCAGGTAGGTTTGGGTAATCCTGGGAGTGCATGGGAGGAAGAGGGGAATTGTGCTGTACTCTAGGGAAGCCCATTTCATTGTGGGCTGAAACTCCCTTATCCTGCCCCGGAAATCTGGCTCCCAGCTGGTTGCATAGATTCTGTTTCGTTTTCTTATGGTGCTGCAAAGAACAAAACTGTTCTTTCTCTCCTCTCTGATGGGATTGCTACCATAATCTCTTTAAATGTCTTTTCAGGTGAAGTACGCCAAGTTTCTCTGCCTTTCTTTACAAGTTCAGAGTTTGAGGGTTCTCCAAACTCAAACAGTAATACTTTGAATGTGGATGACTTCCAAGCTAACAAAGCACATTTCCCCTTAAGTTAGGCATTCTCTTTATCCCATTCTAGAGAGGAGGAAGCTGAAATAGTTTCCATCAGCTTAAAAAAAAAAAAAAAAGTCCTACTGGGGCACCTGGGTGGCTCAGTCGTTTGAGCATCTGGCTCTTGATTTTGGCTCATGTCATGGTCCCAGGGCATGAGATCGAGCCCACGTTGGACTCTGCGCTGGAAGCATGGACCCTGCTTGGGATTCTCTCTCCCTCCCTCTCTTCCTCTCCGTTCTCTCTCTCTCTCTCTCAAAATAGATAAACTGTTTTTTTTTTTTTAAGTCCTACTGGCTAGAGAGACACAAGAACAATGTCTCCCCTACTCAGTCTTTTTCTATGTTCTGTGATCTTTCCATAATAAAATCCTTGAGTTTTATGTTAATGACATTTGTGTGTATCTACTCTTTACATGACGTTTGTGCAAGAATAGAATGATTGGGGGCACCTGGGTGGCTGAGCCGGTTAAACGTCTGACTCTTGATATCAGCAAAGGTCATGAGATTGAGCCCTGCATCAAGTTCTCTATCTCTCTCTCTCTCACTCAAAGTAAATAGATACACATTTTTAAAAAAAGAGTAGAATGCTTGATTTTTCCTGTAAAATGAAAGTCACTGTGGGATCTTTTTAATTCCTCCTTTGTACATTTTATTGCCTCTCACAGAGAGCTCTCAAGTTCTCCTCCTGGCAAACTCCTATGTGTCCTTCAATAGCAAGCTCAAAAGTTACCTCATGGGCATCTTTCCCCATCTAATTTGGATCCGGCAGGGTTGGTGACTCTTGCTTTCCCGCTATGTTTAGGAGCAGTTATCACAAAGCAGGGCCAGTATTTTTCTGCATGTCTTGTGGCCACCAGACTGTGGGCTCTGGAAGAACGAGGGCTCCATCTTTTCTGCTGTTACAGCCCTTGCACCTAGCACTGCTCCTGGCGCTCAAGAGCGAGGGACACTTGTTTGCTCAGTATAAGAAGACAGTTCCTTGCCTGTTGTGTTGGTCTTGGGGTTTTGTAAGAACAAAGAAGAAATTCTGTGGATCTGCAGGCCCCATTGGTGCTGCCCCCAGCACCCACATCAAGACCAAATAAGGCAGTGGCCAGGCCTGGAGGGGCACACAAGGGAGACTGTACCTTCTGTTTTCAGTAACTAGGAGTCCGTGCATGTCCCTGCCCCCAGTGCAGAGGTGATCTGTCTGGACTCTTAGCTAATGTACAGCACTTTTGATTCAGCCCACTTGCCAAATTGTCTTCCACCTGCCAGAGGCAATGTACTACAGTGGTTAGTGCTCATCCTCTGACGTCAGGACTTCTGGGCTTTAATTCCACCTTCACCACTTAATAATTACGTGTGATCTTAGATGAGATTGTCAAACCCCCCATTCCACAGTTTTCTCCTGTCTAAATGGAATAATGAATACATGAAAAATGCGTAGAAAGTACTCCGTATAGTGTCTGGCAACTTACTTACCTGGGTCCCAGTAGACCTTTGTTGTTGTTGTTACTGCTGCTTTTTCTTTAGAAAGCCTTCCTCACAGCACACATTTTAACTGAAAGACAGAAATACTGATTGGTTATCTGGGAGTTGGTACTATGTATTAGTATTCCCATAGTCCCAGGTACTTTCTGTTAGGCATTTGCTTTGTGCCAGCATTTGGTTAAACACTTTACATAATCAACTCATTTGTGTTCCACAGTCACAAATGTTTTGCACATGAAAAAATGAGCTTGCGAGATTGAAAAGTGGACTGTCCAACTGCAAATCACACGCATGCTTGAAATGGAGAAATTGCGTGTTGTAACCAGTCAGTTTCCTCTTTGTTTATTGTTGTTGTTTTCAGTTTCATTTGTTTTTAGATTCTTGTTGTCAGCACTCTCTGGGACCCTTCATGTTGACATGACAGAGTCACACCTCCTCAAAGATGAATATTTCTTTCAGATGGATTCATGTGTGCAGACGTTGAGATACTGAATGTTCAGCTGCGCACTTGAGATGCAGGGCTTTCCATGTGCCCCCTCTGGTCCCAGCCTGTCACTGCAGCCGCACTCACTTTACAAGATTATGACATCTTTTCCACGTGGGCTACTGATAAGCCAGGTCTTCTCCATTCTGTCATTTCCAGAGAGAGGAAGTGCCTCCACAACAGGGCGGGCTGCACAGAAAGGCACTGGCCAGTACCACAATCTTGCCTTACGTGAGAGTTTGCCTAAGGCTGTTCGTGCTTCCCAACTGTGCACCACCAGAAACTGTTAGGGGGACGAGAAGAGAGACCTGCACATCATGTGTGTCTGCCTCACCCCCAAGCTGGGAGCTGCCCCTGTGGATTTGGGGTGTGGTGACACCCGAGTTAGCCACCCATCCATCATAACCAGGAGCGTGGGAGCTCTGGCGCCTCACTCCCACATTTGTAGGCTCTAGAACGTTTCTCACTCTTGAAGTGTCTAGAATTAGAAATTTGAGCATTTGAAGGCTCTTTGTGGATACTGTGAGGACACTCAAAAATGTCCTCAGTAGCAGGAAAGGATATGGGACGTGGTAGTTTTTGTTTATTTTTTTAACTACCTAAATAGTGCAAGAGGATCAGATGGCATATTTCAATGCCACTTCAGAATGGTACAATACAGGGATGCCTGGGTGGCTCAGTTGTTTAAGCGTCCAACTCTTTTTTTTTTTTTTTTTTAACAAATAGTTTATTGTCAATTTTGTTTCCATATAACAATCAGTGCTCATTCCCACAAGTGCCCTCCTCCATGCCCATCTTCCCCCTCCCCCCCCCACACCCATCAGCCCTCAGTTT